>NC_066522.1:17380681-17418181 GCF_024679095.1 Eriocheir sinensis
TGTCCCTGTTGAATCTGAATTTATCCAGTTTAAACCCGTTACTTCATGTCCTACCCGGTTCTCTTACCAACAAAACCTTATGAATGTCTCCCTTATTAAAGCCCTTTATCCATTTATAAACCTCGATCATGTCTCCACGCACCCTTCGCCTTTCTAGAGAATGCAAGTTTAACTGTTTGAGTCTTCCCTCGTATGGCAAGTTTCTCAACCCCTGAATCATCTGCGTCATTTGTCGAGTCGGTGCTCCTATCATTTGTCTTATGTTCCATTAAAGGAGTACTTACAAAATAACGAGCCCGGGTTCGACCCCAGCCAGGGTAATTGGCGCACAAACCACCCAGCTGTTCATCCTACCTCGTGGGCTGGTCGATAAGTGGGCACCTTGGGAAACTTTGGGAAGGTAAACTGTGGCTGATACTTTTATGGCCAACAATACATAGTCATTTCACAAATACAGGTTATTAAGTAAGGGATTATTCACGTAACAGCGATTGTCATCCGTAGAGTTATGGCGAGGAGTGTGGTGAGGCCTGAGTGGTGATGATGTTGGTGACGGGGATGGTGATGATGCTTCTGGAGTGATGGTGAGTCTTGGGGCATGAGATTAATTGGCTCTCAGTGGTGGTTGATCAAGGTGTGTGGTGGTGGTGGTGGGGGTGGAATTTATTGTTATTGTTGTTATCTATGACAGCCTCGGTGATGGCTCGGGAGGTGTGGGGTTAGTGGTGAGGGTGAAGGTAATGGTGGTGGTAGGGTGGTGGTGTGGTGGTGGTGTCGGCGGGCACAGCTGCACAGCGAGAGGGGGCCAGGGGGCAGCGGCCTGTGGGAACACCCAGATGCTGGCGCTGTTCATCTCATTACAAGACAAACAGGAAGATTTGACCTCCGGGCAGGCGGCGGCGCGTGCGGGGCCCAGCCAGCCCAGCACGTGCCGCGGCGCCGCGCGGCTCATTGTGCCGGCCGCGGCAGGGGCAGCCTCGCCCTTACTTACATAATTGGCATGGCGGTGCTCCCCGAGGCCCTGCGCTAAGGGCGAGTTTCTGTACAAGTCAAGGCTGCGGTGGCCTCTATTGGCTACGTCCGCCCGCACGTTCCTTAAGGCCGAGGCTGCCTTGGTGGGACAGGCTGTGGTGGTCTCTACGGGCGGCGGCAGGTGTCCGGCAGCTGCATGTGTCGTGTGCTGCCCTGCTACCGGCGGGGGGAAGGGGGGCGAGGGGGACGCGAGGGTGGCTGTGAAGGGGACAGAGCCACGGAGAGGCAATAATATACCCTGATAATCTCGGCAATGTTACTATTGGAACTTGTGTATATATATATATATATATATATATATATATATATATATATTTATATATATATATATATATATATATATATATATATATATATATATATATATATATATATATATATATATATATATATATATATATATATATATATATATATATATATATATATATATATATATATATATATATATATATATATATATATATATATATATATATATATATATATATATATATATATATATATATATATATATATATATATATATATATATATATATATATATATATATATGTATACTCGTATATACACACACACACCACACACAGTGAAACAAACAAACAAATTATTGTAGTGTAATGGATGCTATCATCCACAGTATATTGGTTTACATGGAGACAGACAAACAGACAGACAGAGACAGACAGAGCGAAATATCCCGGTGAGAGGCGTGCAGCAAGGCGATGGTTCGGCAGCATGACATGATGGCGTCGCGTGGTGCAGGGCCCCGCTGGCTTCCCGCTCCTCGACCCCGGAAAGAAGCTGGGTGGCCCTGTCCTCGCCCCCTTGACTCCCGCACGCCCCTGAGCCACCGCCCCGCACAAATCCCTGCCCTTCAGTAGCATCAGCAGCAGCCTCTAGTCACCCTCCCCCCCTCCCCGCCCCTCGCGCCCTCCCAGCAGTGTGCCACGTTCAGTAGGGCGTGAGTCTCGTGACGCCACGCCTCTGTGAGCAAGGCCATCTGGCGCGGCTCGAGAGATGCTTCAACAATTGGCAGGTTTGGTTGGGGCGACACTCGCTGCTCGGCCGGCGATTACAGCGTGGTGGTGGTGGTGGCGTATGGTGCTATGGTGTTGGGGTGGTGGTGGTGTGGTGTTTCAGTTTGTGTTGGTGTTTGTTTGAGTGTGTTTGCGTTTTGTGTAAACGTGTGTGTGTGTGTGTGTGTGTGTGTGTGTGTGTGTGTGTGTGTGTGTGTGTGTGTATCTCGTCCATACCTGAAATATCTGAAAGTACATTCTTTTATATTTTACTAATTTTAATGCAATATCTCAAGTTGTCATTGATCTTTTGCATATATTTTGATTCCTGTGTCTACTGTTTATTATTATTATTATTATTTTATTATTATTATTATTATTATTATTATTATTATTATTATTATTATTATTATTATTATTATTATTATTATTATTATTATTATTATTATTATTATTATATATTTTTTTACTGTAATGATTACTACTACTACTACTACTACTACTACTAATAATAATAATAATAATACTGTCATTTCCTTTATCCCTGACTAGTTGAGTGTATTACCTCTTCAGCTGACACGTTGTATTATGTCGACCAGAATTAATTATTTTCTACTACTTCCTCCTCGCAGCTCTAATTTCCACAACTCGGACGTCTCTTTTTTCCCGCTAGTCTTTTTAACCGATTTTCGCTCTCTATATCTAGCTTAATCTTGTGTAACCCTGTAATATCCTCTTCACGGTACTTTTTCGTGTTATGAGTTTTATTTCTGCTTTATCATTAACTCTTTCTATCTATTTATATATCTGTATTAATCTTTGTCGACATCTCTGTTTTATTTTACATTTGTTTTATCACCTCTCCAGCTATATCTATCTATCTTCATCTATCTATTTATTTATCTATTTAATTTCGTCTCTACCTCACTCTATATGCTTTTTTTTTTCCTTCCTATACTCATTTTAAACCCCATCTTCTCTTCTTTCGATGCTTATGAACTGTCTTGTATAACCATTCAGTATCTTTCATCTGCTATTGTATATTTTTTTTGTCTGTATTTTATATTTTATTCTCCTCTTTGTCACATTCTCTCATATGGTACTTTTTTCCTCTACGAATTTTATACCACTTTTCCTATCCTTTTAATCCTTGTAATATCCTCTGTTATCTCCCATTATATCCATCTTATGTGTATTTATATATTATCTTTATACTCTTTATCTCCCTTCAAAAACATCTCTCCCTTATTTCCTTCTCTTCCAGTCTAGTTATCAGCTCCCTTCTCCCTCTCTGTCATCCGTCGAGTTAACTTGCCTCTCTCCCTTCCTTCCTCTCTCCCTCTCCCTATGTTTCCCTTCCTCCTGACTATGATCTGTCCTCCCCTATTTTGTCCTCCCTTCCGTTCCCTCCTGCAATCCCATATTCTCCCTTTCCTCGAACATTCCTCCCTTCTTCCTAGTTCTTTCTCTCATCCCTTCTAAACTCCCTTCCCTCCCTTACGTCCTGTTTACTTTCTCTTCTCCCTTCCATTTCTACCTATCTTCTTTCCCTCCTTTCTTGGTTATTTTCTCTTTCCTTCCCTTTTATTTTCGTATTTCTCCACTCCTCTCCTTCCTCCTATTTTTCCTCTTTTCTTCCCTCCAACTCTCCCTTCTTCCCATCGTCATTTCTTCTCCCTTTCCTTCATTCCTTTCTTCATATTTTCCACCCATCCTTCTCTGCCTTTTCAATTTCCCTTTTTCCTGCATGCCTCTCTCCTTCCCTCCCATTCCCTCCGTTCCCTCCCATTCCCTCCTACTCCTCCCTTCCCTCCATCTCTCTCTCCTTATCTCTCGTCCTTTCCTCTTGCCCCTCCCATCTCTTCCTCTATTTCTACTTCCCGTCCTTTTCTCCCTCCCTCCCTCTTCTATACCTCTCTCTCCTTTCCCTTTCGTCCTTTCCTCTCTCCCTACCTTCCTCTCCATTCCCGTCCGTCTTTCTCTCCCTCGCTGCCGCCCCTCCATCCCTCTCCCGCCCTCCCGCCCTCCAGGAAGCAAATGACAGAATATCAGAGAGAGGGAACTACTGGTCGTCGCTCCAATTAAGTGTGTGAGTGCAATAATCCCGGCGCGCTCAGGAAATGAAGCCTTGTACCTTCTTCGCCGGACTGGCCATTTTGTTTACCTGTTTATGGCGTTTTTTTTTTTTGCTTGTTTTCTGAGTTTTTTGTTTGGGGGGGGGGAGTTGGGAGTGGGGTTGTGTGTTTGTACTTGTGTGTTTGTTTTGTTTTGTGTGTGTGTGTGTGTGTGTGTGTGTGTGTGTGTGTGTGTGTGTTGATTATGATGATGATGATGATGTTGATTATGTTGGCGTGGTGATAGGGATAGTCGTGGTGATTGAGGTGGTGATAGTGGTTGTGGTGGTGGTTGTGGTTCAAATGGTGGTGGTAGTGGTAGTAGTGATGGTAGTGGTGGTGGTGGTGGTGATGGAGTTTACAGAAATGGTGATGGTAATTTTGTGTTCCAGGTAATAGGTAGCAGGTGATGATGGTGTAGATATTGGTGGTGGTGGTGATGATGGTGGCGATACTGAACACACACACACACACACACACACACACACACACACACACACAAAGGAGATAAATGACACAAACCTCGGACTTATCCCTCTGTGCTCAACCGCAACTCGATGATAATGACAAACACACAAACAAACACGCACACACACAAACACACACACACACACAAAAAAAAAAATAATCATCCACCGGCTTCGGGCTCGTAACAAGTCTCAATACTTATTTTTTTCTGTCACGGTGACGCGAGTAAAAAAAAAAAAAAAGAATGATAAAAAAAAAACATGTTCGAGAGCCACACTTTTTTTTCCCTTTCCCGTTTTCTTTTTCCTCATCGCCGCCGCAGTTTTCCCCGACTGAGGAAATTTTCTCATTAATTCATTTCGGTGATTATGACTGAGAAGTGGTGCCGATTTTTTTCTGTTTTCTCGTGTGGACTCATGGCGTGCTTTGAGGGAGGGAGGGAGGAGGAGAGGAGGGAGAGAGAGAAGATAAAGACAGAGGAGAGGAAAATGAGGGTACAGAAGGGATGGGGAAGGGAGGGAAGAGTGGAAGGGAAGGGAAGGGATGGAATGGAAGGGAGGGAGAAAAGGAACGTAGGTGAGGGAAGGAAGTGAGGGAAGAGTGGAAGGGAAGGGAAGGGAGGGAATGGAAGGAGGAGAAGGAAGGAAGGTGAGGGAAGGAAGGGAAGGGAAGGGAGGGAATGGAAGGGAGGGAGAAAAGGAACGTAGGTGAGGGAAGGAAGTGAGGAAGAAAGGGAGAGAAGGAAGGAGAGAGAGAGAGAGAGAGAGAGAGAGAGAGAGAGAGAGAGAGAGAGAGAGAGAGAGAGAGAGAGAGAGAGAGAGAGAGAGAGAGAGAGAGAGAGAGAGAGAGAGAGAGAGAGAGAGAGAGAGAGAGAGAATGATGTGTGCGTGTGTGCGTGTGTGTGTGTGTGTGTGTACTTCATTACCTATGCCAGGAGATTTCTGCAGGTGAGGTGACGTGATTAAGAGCTGTGATTGCACCGCTCTGTGTAAAGGTAGAATGCATCACAGGTAGAAAGCAAGAGAAAAAAGGAAGCAATTTATTTTCTCTCCAATACAAATTATAAGAAGGCAATTTTTTTTTCTCGTCCTAACACATTTGCCGTCTATCCGTTCCATCACCTTCTCTTCCCTTCCACTCTTCTCTCTCCCTTCCTTCTCTCCTTCCTTTCTCTCCCTGACTCCCCTTCCCTCCCTTTCCCTTCCACTCTTCTCTCTCCCTTCCTTCCATTCTTTCTCTCCTTGACTTTCCTACCTCTCCTCCCTATCTCCTACCTCTGAACGGTGTATATTCTAATAGCGGTTATAGTGTCTTTGGTGTTTCCTCCTTCATGCTTCACACTGAGGCTGTAGTATTTCCAGATGAGTTCGTTTCTCTTGTCGAAATTGATAAGTTGAAAGCATAGGTCAGCACTCACCTGTGGACTCATTAGGTATTGTTTTCGTACCCAACTTCTTTTTTATTTCCTGCTTTACCGTCACTTCTTGTTTTTTTTCCTTCTTCTTCTTCTTCTTCTTCTTCTTCTTCTTCTTCTTCTTCTTCTTTTTCGTTTACGGCCTGTCTATTTTACTTATTCTATTCATATTTGCTCATTGGGGGGACGCTGTTGGGGTCTATATATATATTCTTTTAATTTCCCGGGATGCTTTTACATGGATCTCAATAAAAATAATAATAATGAAATAATGATAATAATAATGAAACAAAGAGACCAAGCAAACCACGCCGCGATACACACACACACACACACACACACACACACACACACACCTATACCGTCCCGTTGATAAGCAAGCCTCATAAACAAGAAAAAAAAAAAAATCTTTCCTATTCGAACTGAACTCATCATTTTCTGTCCACTCGCCGCGATGCAAACATTAAAGGGAAGAAATCGAGCCTCACGCGTTGGTAGTCACAGAAAGAACGAGAGAACAAGAAAAAGCTATCAGGGTGGAGGGGAAAGGGGGGGTGGGTGGGGAGGGAGCGCATTGGCATCCGTCCTCCATCATTGTTATTGGTGCTGCGGGTGATGGGAGATGCTGGTGTGACGCTTGGACGGGCTCTCTTTTTTTTTTTTTTTCACAGGAAGGGAGGCAACTCAAGGGGAAAAAAAAATCATAAATATCAACAAAAAACCCGCTGTACACTGCTACGACATAAGAAAAATGATCGAGAGGCCAGAAGAGAGGTCACTTACGGCTGGGGAGAAGGGAAGTGTGGGAAAAGTAAGCGTGAAGTGAGGGAGAGAAAGGAGGGAAGGAATGGAATGGAGGGGGAAAAGGAACGGAGGTGAGGGAAGGAAATGAGGGATGGAAGCGAAGGAGGGATAAGAAGGAAAGGGAGGGAAGTGAGGTCCTCCTAAAGCCCTTCCATATATCAGCATGCACAGGTTATACGCAAAAGGTTTCGTCCATTCAAAAGCAAAAGACACGACTAAAAAGAACATGTACTCCAAGGGAAAAGTGAGCGAAGCCATTCCTATTTCTTTGCATCTAAAACATCTGCAATTATATATTTTTTCGTGAGGGAAATTTCTGAGCTTCCGCGCGGCAATTTGGTCGATAACCTTATTACTGGTTTGGAGGCGACTCAGAACATGAATAACCGAAAGGGGATGAAGGAACAGATATGTTTGGAAATGTGTTTAGATAAATTCTCATTACTGATTTGGAGGTAAGTCGGGAAACGAATGTACGAAAGAGAAAGAAAAAATAGGTGTTTGGAAATGTATTTTGACTATTCTCATTACTGGTTTGGAGGTAACTCGGGAAACGAATATACGAAAGGGAAAGAAAAAATAGGTGTTTGGAAATGAATTTATATATATTCTCATTACTGGTTTGGAGGTAATTCAGAAAACGAATAAGCGAAAAGGGATGAAAGAATAGCCATGTTTTGAAATGTGTTTGGATATATTCTCATTACAGGACTGAAGATACCTCAGAAAACGAATAACCGAAAGGGAATGGAAAAGCAGCTATGTTTGGAAATGTATTTAGATGTTTGGCGGGCTTACAGGCGGGAATCATCCACGCTCCGATGCCCGGCTGAACACGGATGCTCGGCCCCTCAAGTATTGTGCAACGCGGCCGCTCGGGAGCACTGCCGGTACGTTGCCGCCTCGGAAAAGGATTATAGGTAGTGTACAAGGAGAATGTTGGGAGCAATACAGAAATACATACAAAAATACACGGTTTCATGACTCCTGCCCATCCGAAATTGATCTCTCTTCTGGCTACTCATTTTGTTTTCTTAAATAGGAACAGTGTGTAGTGGAATTCATTTTTTTTCTTTGACATACATTCTTTTTATATAGGAACAATGCTTGACGGGATTTTGTTTTCTTAATTAAATAGGAACAATGTGTAGTGGAATTCATTTTTTTTTCTAAACAATGCTTAACGAGATTTTGTTTTCTTAATTAAATAGGAAGTGTGTTGTGGAATTCATTTTTGTTTTTACTCTGCCATACATTCTTTTTATACAGGTACAATGCTTAACGGGATTTTGTTTTCGTTCAGGAGCACTGCCTGGGAAAAGCACAGGTATGAAAACTGGCTGATATTCTCATTTTCAAGACGAGTGACAGGGAGGGAGTAGAACAGAGGGAGAGTCTGTTATCTGAACTCTGGACGGAAAGAAACTGGAACTTACACAAAACAGTCAGACACAAAGTAGTTAAAGAATCGAATAGTGACAAGAAAAAAAGAAAAAAAGAAACGAAAGCAAAAGGAGAGCCATCACAAAGGCAGATCTCCGCAGTCTACAGTCTACAGTATTACAACGTACATGGAGCATACTGAAAGGTGTGCAGAAACACGTACAGAGAAAAACAGTCGCGAAAGGATTACCAACGCTAACACAGGATCGTTACGGTACAATATGCAGGTGATTCAGGCGTGGCAGTCTCTAGAAGTGCTCTCAACACATCATGAAGGTAAACTTGTCACGCTGCAGTCAAGTCACGCTACAATTCATTCGGGAAAAATAAAACCATCGCAGCAGATGATTCAGGCGTGGCAGTCTCTAGAAGTGCTCTCAACACATCATGAAGGTAAACTTGTCACGCTGCAGTCAAATCACGCTACAATTCATTCTGGAAAAATAAAACCATCCCAGCAAGTAATTTCCGTTAAGTTTCCCTCACGTCATATACTTATTTTTCACCAGATGCAGAGACAAAAATGTAGCTCTTTGTACTAGTATATATTTTATTTTATGTATATACTTTTATTTATATTCTTTTTGCAACTTAATCTTTTACCTTTGTCATCTCCCTCTAATGAATATGGAATTAGGTCAAATGAACGTACATTAGTAGACCAAGAGTAACGCAATGATAAGTTTATAATATTCGTCCTCTTAGAGCTAACGTTCCTCCCATTAAGGAGACCCAGATTTATGCCAAAATATCCGCTTTATCAAATCCCTTTCCTGAGTGTTTGGTAGCAGAAGGGAGCCAACCATGTCTTCGATTTTTTTTTTTTACAACAAAGGAGACAGCTCAAGGACACACAAAAAAAGGAAACAATAATAAAAAAAAAGCCCGCTACTCGCTGCTCCTAAAAAATCAAAAGAGGTGGTCGAAAGAGGGGTCAATTTCGGAAGGAGAGGTGTCCTGATACAGTCTTCCTGTGTATTTTCTCCAGCCTACGACGTAAACGCTTTCAAGAGGGGATTATCATGACATCTTTCCATCCTCCCTCTTCCGGCTACTCGATCAACTATTTCCAGGAGCAGCGCCAGCGGACTTTTTTTGTTTTGTTTATTTTGCCTTCGAGCCGTCTCCATTACACTAAACAAGAATGTATGATCGGAAAGCCTCCCCGTACCTTTCCCTCCCCGCACCTTTCCTTCCCCACAAGAAGAGAAAGCACTCCTAAAAGTCTAAAAGGAAGACCCAACGGCCGTGGTGACTTCAAAACACCGTCAGAGTCGCGGAAATAAGGCAGGAAAGGAGACTGAAATATTTGCGTGCCAACAAAGGGAGAGAGAGCAAGGTCAAAGTGACTACGTGACGTGGCGCCCACACCTTTGATCCTCCACAACACCTGCACCCATAAATACACACACACACACACACACACACACACACACACACACACACACACACACACACACACATGAATAAATAGATGGATAAAATGGTAGATATAGGGAAATGGATAGTCCCTCCCCCCCTCCCCCCACACACGCATTTCCACACCTGCACACACACTCACACACACCTACACCTGCATTTCCATAACTATATACCTTTGTTTGCAGGTGTCGGTGAATATCTATGAAGACAGAACAGCCCGCACTTGCCTTTTGTTCTTTCCGTAAGCTTATTATTATATTTTTTTTTTACTAGTGCAGAAGGTTTAGTATATTTTTTTATCATCCGCGCTGAAATAAACGAGATGAATAAACAGTGAAGGGATTTTGGTCTTTTTTTCTATGTATTTATGATGCGTAACATTCTGAAGTTTATGAACGTGTCCAAAACATCCTCGCAGTGCTGTTCTTTTTTTTTTTGTAAGATTAGCTGTTAGTATGTGTGTGTGTGTGTGTGTGTGTGTGTGTGTGTGTGTGTGTGTGGAGCCTCCGGGCAATCTTGACAGGCTTCTTTCCCAGTCGCTGTAACACGATCCTTCTGAACCGACACATACGCGCCTTGTCCTGCAGGGTGAAGGGACCGACAGAGTGACCGACTGAGTGGCTCTTGAGTGGGTGTGAGGAGGAGGAGGAGGAGGAGAAGGAGGAGGAGGAGGAGGACGAGGACGAGGTGGAGGACGAGGACGAGGAGATGGACGAATACTAGGACGAGGACTAGGACAAGGACAAGGGATGGGACGGGGAAAAGGAAGAGAAGGAAAATGAAGAGGACGAGGGTAAGAGCAATAAGAAGAGCGAGGACTGGTGATAGGTAAAGGGGACGATATATACCTACCTGTTTGTTCTAATGCAGTGGTTCTCTAACTTTTTGGGCCTCGCGTCCCCTCTCGGCGTAATCCCGGCCGCCGCGCCCCTCCACCCCTTCAGGTCATAAACAATAATCAGTGATCTTTACGCTAATATGCAGTACTTAATTGCTTAAGCGGGATTACTGCAGCGGATTTTTAGACCAATAAATTTAATGTCCCACTTGAGTTTAAATTTGTGAATGAATGAGTTTTTTTCTGCTTATGTGTTTTGGTTTTATTGTAGCTTAATGCACCTAGTTTTCGTGAGGCTTGCAATATTAACTGGATATAGTAATCAGAATTGAATGAGAAATACTTACTCACACACCCACAAATACATCACAACCACTGTTTTGGAGGGCCGCCAAATGATGAAGGTTTTGGTTATTGTTGAAAATATATATATCATGATAATCTACTTTATATGGCTGTGTTTTAAAGCGATTGTAATAATGACCGCCAGACCTGCTGCTATATCATGCTGCTCCGGTTAGGAAGCTTTCTTGTGAACGGAATAATTTCGTCACCATGAACAGCATTCGTACGTAAATGTTTTTATCAGGTTGTTCGTTATTGACTCGAGATTTATAGCTTGAGGCTTAGGTTAAGAAACGTCTGTGAGTTTAAAGGTTTCGTTACGTTAAAACTACATATTAATAATATTTCTTCCTGAAATAACTGTCATACAACAACTCAGTATATCTGCAGCATATTGCATTACGTTATTGGCTTTAGATTTATTGCTCTCTGTTTTGGGGGTCACTCAACTTGTCTGTCAACTAAATGCTTTCGATGCGTTAAAAATGTCTCCACGTAAATGTTTTCGTTAGGTCGCAATCATGACGGCGGCGCACAACCCAATATGCCGCCGAGCCGGTGATCGAGCTTAATGCTTCCACTCCCGCCCGTGGCCGCGCTAAGCCGGGTAATCCGCCGGGCTCGGGCGGCCCCGGCGCATCAGCCGCAGATTTGCCGCACACACGACATTCTAATACAAATGTGTAATGATGGAAATCTGTGGTCACGCCGCTAATGCAGCGACTCCGATCTTTGTCATATAGCTGTTTCATGTGTATGGCGCCGCCCAAACATTTAACACTATTTTACCATAGGGTTATATATATATATATATATATATATATATATATATATATATATATATATACATATATATATATATATATATATATATATATATATATATATATATATATATATATATATATATATATATATATATATATATATATATATATATATATATAATATTTCTATTACTTTTTTTATAAGGAATTAATATATCCTATTAAAGAATTAAAGCTTATGCAGCCTTCTCCTTTTGATTACATGTCAAGAAAGTTTTCAAGATGCGTCTCATTGTCTTAATCTGAGTCATTATCTCCATCATCGGATGAGCTTTCAAATTCAATCTCTCCATCTTCCCCGTCGCTATCCTCCCATGTGTTTCCACGGGTCTGCACACTGCACGGCTATGTGCACTTCATCACATTTTGCAGGCAGAAACAACACTTCGCGCATTGTCTTAGACAACTGCAAATGATTCCCTTCATGGCAGACGCAGGGGGAGGCGACGTGTCCTCCAGTCAGTTACCTGCTGGAGAAGGAATATTTGGATGCTCGTCCAAGTTTCTGTTCCTGATCGCGCAACAAAAGTTGTTGAAACGCAACTCCTTGACCCTTATGGTGGCTGCCACGGCACTACCACGTCAGTGCCTCTAGATGCTGGAGGGACTGTATTGATATGTGGCGTGGTTGGCATAATGACTGCAGGCTGGTCACGAGTTTGTTATTACTAATAAGGAGAAGAGTTGAAAGTTTGCCCTGATAATGTGTATTTACATTTTTACCCAGAAATCAAAACCATATTTTTAAGAAAACTTTTTGTGTGTGTGTGTCAAGTGAAGTGGAGTCTTGAATTATTAGGCTTTGTTATGCAGTTCGATTTTCTAATATATTTAAGGTAGCGAGACTTCCTTCCTTCCTTCCTTCATTTCTGTGTGTGTGTGTGTGTGTGTGTGCGTGTGTGTGTGTGTGTGTGTGTGTGTGTGTGTGTGTGTGCGCGTGCGTGCATGTGCGTGTGTGTGTGTGCATGCACGTGTGCATGTTCGTGAGTGTGCGTCATAATTATCGCGCCAAACTGACCTTTAGCACATCGGCGGCGAGGAGAACACAGACTTTTTGTTTAATCCGTAAAAACCCGCGACTCGTCTGGCAATATTGGCGGCGGATAATGGCGCGGCGCTGATAAATGTGATACGCTGGATGCTTTCTTTCTTTTTGTTTTTATGGGGCGGCGCTGTGATAGAGGACGAGCAAGCACACACACACACACACACACACACACACACACACACACACACACACACACACACACACACACACACACACAAACACAGACAGACCTCCGCTAATCTTGTAATACTGTAGTTCACATTTACGAAGCTCCCTTTTATACGGAGCCCATAAGGTGTTCACAGCGTCTGAAATCTTATGTCTTCATCGTATGCCTTATTTCTTATGCCTTAATCTTATCCCTTATTCCTATGCCATGATCTTATGTCTTAATCTTATGTCTTATTGCTATGCCTTATTCTTATGCCTTATTCTTATGCCTCAATCATATGTTTCTTTCGTTTTAACTCCCAGGCTCTTGTGTTGATCCCGACGGCGCCTTCTCAACCTAGACACGAAAGCAAATCTGAAGTCCCTCGCGGTTTCGTAGACTATCAACAACTGAACAGGCAAAGGTAAGTACAAGTCTAATAATTCTCTTCACCTCGTTTTTTTTCCCTTTTTCTTCAATATACAGTATACACTATACACCCATACCTACTAGACTTTCTGGCTTTGTGGCACTGCATGTATTTGTACGCATATGCTGTAGTACTCGTAGTGTCATGCAGTGTGCTCTGCTTGTGATGTGTTTGCTGCATCGTGTTTGTCAGGTCAGCACATGGAGAGAACCACGTCTTATAGCAAATTGGTGAAAGGATGCTGGCGTTTTGTAATAGTGCTCAAAGGGGTGTTTTGTGGTAAGGTGAGTAGGAGGAGGAGAAGGATGGTGGAAAAGGGAGGAGAGGAGGGAGGAGGAAAAGAAGTAGGAGTAGGAGTAGGAGGAGGAGTTGAGTAGGAGGAGGAAAAGGAGGAGGAGGGGGAAGAAAAAGAAGGCGGAGCAAAGTGAAGTGTAGCAACAACCGAAGAAACAAATTAAATGCGAAAAAATAGAAAAAAAGAAGCTTCAGAAAGACGAATAGAATATGATTATAAAAGAGAATACAAAAAAATAGAAAACTGAAAACAGCAACAGATATTAAATGAAATAACAAAAGCGATATAGAGAAACGAAGTATAATCTGGCGTGAGAAAGAGGAGGAAAGGAACTTAAATATATAAAAAGAGATACAATTCAACATTATTATTACCATCACCATCCTTATTGTTACAAACAGTAGCATAATACGTGCAACAATTCACCCTACACAAGAACAACATTTCGGAATACGTCTACAATTGAATACCTGTAATCAGCGCAGCGAAGCGAACCGAGCCGTGCAGGTAAAGATATTTTTCACACCAGCGCGGGCATGCAAGCAACGAAAGGCCAGGCAAACAGGTGCATCTCAGGGAATAAATGAACTTGGTACCTTTATGATTCGCCTCCTTTTTTTTTAGGAATCCGTATAATAACATCACGAGAGGGCGAACTTATGTAGCCCCAGTGAACTTAAAGCGATGGATGGATGGATGAATGGAAGGGCGGACGAGCGTGAGTGATGGGGGACTTGATTCCCGCACACAAAGTACATGGTAAAAAGTTCCCTGCGAGTCCTTATTTGTGGAGGCACCTTTACCCTATTTATCTATGTCGTTGTTTATCTCTATTCGTGTGTGAGCGTCTGGTAAAGGGTTCACATACAGACTCTTTCGTATCCTTGTGTGTGGAGGCGCCCTTATCCTGTTTACCTGTTATTATTTATGCTGGTTCGTTAGTGAGCGACCGATGGGATTCACACAAACTACATTTTTTAATTAAAGTTCCTTGTTGAAATATCTTCCTTATGTGTCTTGTTTTCAATTTCCGGTGTGCATTTATTTTTTTCGTTTATTACCGTCTATTAATTTTCTAGTTATCCTTGCGTACCTTGTTTTTATTTTCCGTGATGTATTTATCGTTCATCAGAGTCTCTTCTTTTTCTCATAATATTTTTTACTCTGGCTATATGAGAAGGTTCTTATAATGGCTTTGTTTAACTACATTACTTTGTTTTCATCCGTCACCTGCTCTCTTGCTCACCTTATTTGCGGAACTGTGCTCTTATCAATATTTTGCTCATGTATGCTTTTTTTGCTTGTTTTATCATCATCATCAACAACAGGCAACATTCGTCTACTGCAGGACATGCCTTTCTATATTTTCTCCACCTCTCTCTTTTTTTTTTTTTTTTTATGTCAGTGTACTCTGCCCTGCTGCGGTAAATGTTCTAATTCAATTTCTCGACCTGGTTCTATGTCTTCCCTCACTTCTCCAACAATTTCTGGGTTGACATTTTGTTGCTTTGACTACCATACACCTTTCATTACGCTTGTTCTGCATGTCTATCCAACGTCTATCCGTATGTCCGTATGTCTGTCCCTCAATCCATCTTTAGACCGACTATCAGCCTAACAATCCACCCACTTTTCACCTCTTCCTCTGTTCACTTGCATATTTATCCGTCTATCCACCATCCCTCCATCTGTCCTTTTTTGTTCGTCTTCTTCCACTCGGCCACCTATTCGTTCGTCCGTCTGTCCACCCACCCACCTACCCGTTCGTCCGTCCGTCCGTGCGTCCGTCCACCTCCGCGCAGGGCAGGGCAGGCCGGGCTGGTGGAGGCCGGTCATTGGTTATTCATAAAGTCACATAATTGCCACGGCTCTTGCGGATTTGCTTTGGTGCGTCCCGTAATTGGTGGCGGACCAGAAGCGCTTCGCAGTGGAGTAATTTCCCTCCCCTCCCTCCCCGTTACCTCCTCCTCCTCTTCCTATTTCTTCCCCTCCCCCTTCCCCTCCCTCCTCCCCATCAGGTAACCGGCATGAATTATATTACATTCTCCCTTCTGTTGACGGCACTTTTGTGTGAAAATTTAATGGAGATGAACGTGGCTTACTTTTTTTATTCCACTTTCTTTTTCTCTTTTTTTTCCCCCTTTTGAGAGTTCAGCGGGTCTGGAGGGAGAGGGGAGGGAGAGAGATAGGGGGTAAAAAGGGGAGAGGAGTGGTAGTCAGGGTGAGTGGAGGGGTGAATGGTGAGGGATTGGGGGAGTATATAGTAGTGGGAGGGGTATGTAAGGGGCGAGGGGTGGTTTGGGGATGGTATTAAGGTGGGTTCAAATTGGGGTAGTGGAGATTAGAAAGGGGGAGAATGAGTAGACGGTGAGGGGATGAGTGAATGAATGGAAGAATGGAAATGGGGAAGGAGGATGAAAAGGGGTGAAAGGAGGTGTGGATTAGTGGGTATTGGGGTGAAGGGGGTGAAAGGGGATAAGGTTAAGGGGTAGTGAAAGGGGAGCGTGAAAGGGGAGTATTGAGTAAAGTGTAAAGACAGAATGATCAGGAAAAATAATTAGTGAAGGATGTTAAGATAAAAGGTAAGGCCAAGGGAGGGCAGGAAAGGTAGGAAAGGGTAGGACAGGTAAGGGAGCAAAGGATAGGAGGAGGAGGAGGTTTAGGATGGCTCTCTTCCCTTCCCAGTCCGCTGGTCACTTACAAGGTCAATAAAAAAAGGTGTTCCTCGTTCTTTTACATCGACACAGCAGTGAGAGGGAACTTATTGGACGCCAAATCCTCGACTTGATAGTGCATTCCTCCCCCCCACCCCCCTTTCCCTCTTCTCCCCTTCGCCCCCCTCTCTCCTTTTTTCCTCACCTCCTCTTTTCCCGGGTTTGAACTGACGAGTCATTAATTAGACAGTTGCGGGAAACCAGGAAGGAAAATGCTAATCGTTGACTTTCTTTTATATCGTATTCATGGGAGCTTCAGGCTGAGTGGAAAGTGTCACTGGTAGGGTTAGGCGAGGGTTAGTGATGTGTAAGATGGGTAGATTGGTCATGGATGGTAGACTTGTTAGAAATGGTTTAGATGGTTAAGGAAGTACGTTGGAAGAAGGTAACTTGGGTAAGGGGAAAAGGGTGCCAGGTGGGTAAAGGAGTGCCAAAGCAGGGTAGGGGAGTGCCTGTGTTGGAACCAGGGATCGGAGTGAGGGAAGTGAATGTCAGTGAAGGGAATTACAAGCGTAGAGTGAGGAGAATGTAAGGGTGGTTAGGGTAGGTTAGGGCCACGTAGGGTAGGTGAGGGCCACTTAGTGTAGGTGAGGGCCACTTAGGGTAGGTGAGGGCAGCGTTGCCAAATTATCGTACTCAGAACAATGCATTTATCATTTTTAGGCTCCAAGACTGTCACAACCACGCAAATAATGATAGGAAATTAAAGTCATCGTAAAAACTCTTAAATATGAATGGGTTTTGTTCTTTTTTGCTATAGTTAACGGTCAGAAATTACGAATATGCAATGTGATGAGTACGATAATTTGACAGCGCTGGGTGAGGGCCACTTAGGGTAGGTGAGGGCCAATGCTAGAGTCAGAAAGGGAGGTAGAAGAGTCAGGGAGTGCCAAGAAATGAGAGATGTTCCAACATAAAAAAGGAAAGGATGAGACTGGAATGTACACCTGGATTCTATAATAGTAGAAAACAATGTCCCAACTCAACCCAACCTAACCCAACTCAACTCAACCCAACCCAGCCTCACCTAAGGACCATGACCCACTAAGGACCCAGCTCTATTTATCAACCCAACCTTCCAACTCAACCTCTCCCAAACTCAACCTAACCCAACCCATCCCAGTAGCCCAACCTCTCAATCCGACCCAAACCTAAGCAAAACCAAGCCTACCCAACCCCGTAACCTAATCCAACCCAACCCAAACCCAATCTATTCCAACCCAATCCAATAACCAAACCTCCCAACCCAACCCAACCCAACACAACCCAACCCAACTCAGTAACCCAGCCTCGAAACCCAACTCAGTAACAACCCAACCCAACCCAACCCAACCCAGTTCTTACCCCAACCTCACCCAAAGCCTACGACCCGCCATAGACTCAGCTCCCCATCAATCACCCGTGTATACCTTCGCCTCCCTCCAGCGCGCCAGGTAATGAGGGGCAGGTAATGGGCTCACCTGTGTTAGTCACCTGTGTGGGCATCTGTCGTGAGTGGCTACGGTAAACGAACTGATGGATCCATGCAGGTAAACACAGCAATTAAGAGGCGGGGCAGGTGGGCGTGTGGTCAGGAATAGAACAGGAGACGGACGAAAAGGGTGAATGGGTGAATGAGAAGGAAAATAAATGAAATAACGGGATGGAGGAAGAGGAGGATAGAGTGTAGTATTGAAGAGAAGACGTGGCGTTGGGAATAGAAATAGAGGAAGGTTAAAAAGATAAGAAGTTGATAGGTTGAGAAAGCAGGAGTTGATGGACTGGTAGAGAATAAAGGGGATGAAAGTAATGTGAAAGAGACGTGTATACAAAGAAGAAATGATAGAGAAAAAGTGGGTTATTGAAAAGAAGTCACGAGATCCAGGATAGAAAAAGGAAGCTGAAAAATTGGTAAACTGGTGAAGAGGGATAATATAACAGAAAGGAGTTGATATAAAAGACAGACAGACAGACACAGAAAGGAAAAGAAGCAGATTCACTGAAGTATGTTAAGAGTATGGAGTCTCTGAAGGAAAGAAAAAAAGAAAGAGGAGGAAGAGGGAGAGAGTACCAAGAGTATGACATCACAGGGAATGAGACACAACAGACCATGAGAGAGAGAAGGAAGGAGGAAAGTATGAGAGAGTGAAGATAATAAGGGAAGGAGGGAAAGAGAAAAAAAACGTGAGACAAAAAATAAAGAAAGGATGGACAATGAAGACAAAGGTTAAGAGAAGACACAAGGAGAAGGAAGAAGGGCAAGGAGAGGAGGAAGAGGAAGAGGAGGGGAGAGAAGAGGGAAGAGAGGAGGGTAGAGGCATGACAAAGGGAAGGGACAGGAGAAAGGGATTAGTAGAACGGGGGCGATTATATTATGAGAGAGAGAGAGAGAGAGAGAGAGAGAGAGAGAGAGAGAGAGAGAGAGAGAGAGAGAGAGAGAGAGAGAGAGAGAGAGAGAGAGAGAGAGAGAGAGAGAGAGAGAGAGAGAGAGAGAGAGAGAGAGAGAGAGAGAGAGAGAGAGAGAGAGAGAGAGTACTGCTTGACCGAGGGGGAAAATTTGTGATGAAATGTTTAATAATAATAATAATAATAATAATAATAATAATAATAATAATAATAATAATAATAGTAATAATAATAATAATAGTTAGACATATTAATACTTAGATACACACACGGAGAGTTTAACTTGAGATGCAGGAAGGGAAGGAGGAAAACAAAGGAGAGGTTGGAACGCAGAGGATGAAAGAGGGAAAAAAAGAATTAAGGGGAAATGTCAAGAGGAGTAAGAGGTGGAAGAACGGAAAGGGGGAAAGAAAGGGGGAAGGAAAATAGAGGAAAGAGAAGGAAGAATGACCAAGAGGAGGGAAAATAGAAGGGGGAGGGCACGAATGGGCATGACAGAGGAGGATAAAGGGAGGGGAAAAGGGGAGAGAAGGGAAGAGAAAGGAGAAAGGGAAAAGATAGGGGAGAGGAAAACAAAGAGAAAAGGGATAAAAGGGTAGGAGGAAGGAAACTACTACTACTACTACTACTACTACTACTACTACTACCACCACTCCCATTACTACCACTACTGACCCTAATGGCAGCGCAGACGAACCAATTTAGCCTTTGGGAGGGCAAAATAGAGCCCATTTTAAGCGTATAATGACCCACGCTTCACTTAGTGCTGCCCCGTGCGAGGGAATGTTTGTTTAGCAGCTGTGACGCGTCCTCCGGGTGATGGTGGTGGTGGTGGTGGTGATGGTAGGGGTGGTGGTGGTAGTAGTAGGGTTTTCAGTGGGTAGTGTTGGTGGTGGTGGGGTTAAGGTGGTATCGGTAGTGGTGGTAGTGTTGATGGTGGTAGTTGTAGTAGTAGTAGTAGTGGTAGTAGTAGTGGTGGTGGTGGTAGTGGTGGTGGTGGTGGGAATGACCGTACCCTTCCTCCCCTCCCCTTCTTCCCCTCCTCCGTTCTCACCCCCCCCCTTCTTTCTCTTTCCCTTTCCATCCCCCCTTCCTCTCCCCCTCCTCTCCTCTCTCGGCCCGCGTAATCTACCTGGCAGGATCCTCGCCAGGTGATGACGGGACGAGGGAAAGGGTGAAAGGTGTGCTAGTGATTAGGTTGCTGTTGCTGTTGTTGTTGTTGTTTTTGTTGTTGGTGGTGGTGGTGATGGTGGCGGTGGTGTTGTTGTTGTTGGTGGTGGTAGAAGGGAGGCTTCATTGTTTTTGTTGTTGTTGCTGTTGTAGTTGTTGTTGTTGTTGTTTATCGCCCGTTTCATCATTCAACATCATCATCATCATCCATATCAGCGCCATCATTACCATCACTATCATCATCAACAACAACAACAACAACAACAACAACAACAACAACAACAATAACAACAACAACAACAATACACCACCACCACCACCACCACCACCAATATCACCACCATCACCACCAATATCACCACCATCACCACTAACAATAACAACAATAACAACAAAAGTCACCAGCAGGAAAATAACCCCAATCCTTCCCTCTACTCTTGTTACCATCCTTCCCTCTTCCTCTTTTACCACTCATCAGATACAATGACTGATTTCAAGGTAACTCTCAGCCTCTTCTCTCCTCGTCACCCCTCCCTCCACCCCGTCCCTTTCACCGTTCCGTCCTGGTTAGCCACACCGTTGACAGCAATCGATTCCAGGCTAACTCAGCGTCTCCATGTGTGTGTGTGTGTGTGTGTGTGTGTGTGTGTGCGCTTCACCTCGTCACCCGTGTCCATATCTCCGTCGGTCTCCCTTTTCAGCCAGCGTGTGTGTGTATGTCCGTGTGTATGTGCGCGTGTGTGTGTGTGTGTGTGTGTGTGTGTGTGTGTGTGCCGAGGGATGTTGGACTCTAGAAAGGGCCAGGTGGGTGACACGTGCCGTCCTTCCACCCCTTTGGCGCACAGCTGTTTTATGCTATCACGTAATTATGTATTTATTTATCCGTTTATCTGTTTATACGTTCTGCGATATAAGAGGAGGCGGCGGACCCATTAAACATCACTCATTTTTTTATTCCTTACCTAATGATTGGTTTCTTTCTCCTCAACGCACGTGCAGAATATCATAAGAGAGATAAAATGATTAGCAGTCGATTATAAAGCCAACACCAGAAGGAACCAGGAGAAGAAAGATGCTACGGCTATTAAGTATGAGAAGAGGTGTATGTAGACCCATGGAGAAGGGAGGGAAAGGGCGAAACAGGGACTGAGAAGGAAGAGAATAAATCGCAATAAAGGAAAAAGCGATAAAAGATGAAAATGGAGTAAAAAGGAAAAGAGAGGAAAAAAACTAGGAAAAGGAGACACTGATGGGAAAAGAGGAAGTAGAAAAGAAAAGACGAAGTGAGGAAGTAAGGGAGAAAGGGAAAAGTGAAGAGAATGAAGAAGGAAGTAAGGATGTGAGGAAGGAAGGAAGGAAGTGCGGAAATAAGTGGTCGTAAGGGAGTAAGGAAGGATGAAGTGCATTTTGTACTATACTTTCCCTTGGACGGACTATAAGACATACATTATACAGTGCCTAAAATTCTGAAAAAGGCAAAAATGGACGGTTATATAAAAAGGAGAAACATCAAGAGCATAATTCAAACACATCGACAGTCATGGATGTGTATTCTTAGTTCAGTACAGAAAAATAAAGGGCAAGTGACCCCTCTTTCGGCCGCCTCTTTGGATTCTTTTTAGGAGCAGCGAGTAGCGTTTTTTTATTTATTATTGCTTCCTTTTTTTGTGCCCTTGAGCTGTCTCCTTTGTAAAAAAAAAAATTGTGTACTTTCCAAATAACGAAAACCAAGAAATAGTGGATGCTTGTAAAAGAGGCAGAAGATAAAGAGTTTGAGATGAACACACAGTCAAAGCGGTGATATACTTAACTCAACAAGGAACAGATATCAAGGGAATTCATAGTACTTTCCCTATACTGAAAATGGCAAATGGTAGATAATCGTAAAAGAAGCACAACACGAAAAATAGGACAAACATACAGTCGTGGTCGTAGGGATAAACTTATATAACCTGGCGGAGAAGGAAATAGCTATACAGAGGCACAATACCTCACGTCATTTGTCGCCACTGAATATAAGTTGTCACGGCGGGAAGAAAAGAACAGAATAAGCTGCCTGATGTTTAGTATTGCAGTGGACCACTTTTTTTTTTTGGGGGGGGGTCTGTCCTCTTGGTTGGTCTTGGGGGAAGGAGGGGGGGAGGGCATCACTTCTGTATACCAATGTCCCGCGGCTGCCCGGATCAAGTAGCAAGATAAATGACCGCCGGGGAAGGTGTATGTATGTATGTCTGTGTGTGTGTGTATGTATGCTTGGCGCCACACATCTGCAGCCCCGCACAACAGCTGCCCCGCCCCGCCTCAAAGGACTCTCACTCTCACGTTTTTATTGCATCGCCCTCGCAGGTGGACGCCGTGAATTGGGTGTGATTGTAAGTTGTGAATCCCGAGGGCTGAATTGGGTATTGTGTGCCCCGGGCGGGTTTGGGGGAGCAGATGGCCAGGTGCGCGGACCTCTTACCCTCCCTGCCTCCCTATACCTACCTTTACCTAACTTTCCCTCATCACCGCTACACCTACACATTGGTCCTCACTCCTGCTGACTCGTTGTTGTAGGAGCGAAGTGTTCAGAGATTCCTTATTGAAGGTTGCTAAGGACTCCCGCCATGAGGACGTGGACGCGTGTTGGAGCTGCTAACGCGGCAGGTGTCCGCGCCGGGGAAAGCGAGGCGGGCCGAGTGGGCAACACCCCGGCCATCTGTTCCCTCGCTCCCCTTCCCGCCGCCCCTCCCGCCGCTCCGTCCCGTCCGCCCTCCACACTCCCGCCCGTAGTTCTGAAGTCCCTTGGCCGGCCCGTGCACCCGTCGCAGGCCTGGAGGCAGTTTCCGATCTTCCGTGAGGCGCGCGGAAGGGGAGTTTTGGCATACCTGAGCAGCACGTGACGGGCAGGTGCGACACGCGCGCACGTGCTTCCACACACCATCACGCTGTGATTACCTTCCAGCTGACGTCATGGCGTGCGTGGCGTGACCCTCCGGCGCCCAATGCTGCCACGCCTTCCTCTACACTGGCGCCGACACGCTGAAACACCAACAAGGATAAATATCGGATGTTCCCTTTTTTTACTCGTGCTCACTTTCATTTACACTTTTTTACGGTACAGGAACTGGCCAAGGAAAAATATTTACAAAAAAAGCTCTCAACACGCCGCTCGGTATAAAAGGAAGCAAAGGAAGAAGATACAAAGCATGTTCAAAGGTAGTTGCAGAGGCAGCCCATTCTTCTGCACCATGAACCCAACAAGACACTCATTAGAACCCGGCTGATCTTTTCGGCCTTTGGAACACCTTGATGCTCCTTGAAAGAGTCCAAGTCATAGAGAGGAGGAAAAAGTACAGCGTTGACATTGTTACAGGACAGTATGAAACCATTGTAAAGCACCAAGAACCAACACCCGAGTCACTCTTTCTGTAACTCGTGGATGCCGCCCTCACTAAACATTAACCTAAGATAGAGATCAAGTATTCCTCTCCCCCACCTGGTCTTAGCCGCTGCCGCCTAACAGGTATACACAGTCAGGTGAGGATGATTACCTGGGCCGCGCCACCCTCTCCCCCCCACCCCCTAAAGGCAGCTGATTGGCGCCGACCGGTTGTGGCAGGTGAGAGGAGGACGGCTGGGCAGCGGCTGGAAGAGGGAGAGAAGAGGGAAAGGGAGTGAGGAGGGAGGGTAACCTCACCACCACCACCACTACCACCGCCACCACCACCACCGCCGCCACTGCCACCTCCTGTCCCTCATGCTACCTGGCAGTAATTAGATCTTGCCTCCCCTCACACCTTCCCTCACGACCGCACTTCCATTACATACAGAAGTCTTTTATTAGTTTCGTTTTTACTCACTCGTGCAGGAAGAGTGGATTTTGCTGCCTCGGTAGATATTGTACACTCATTCATGCCTATCACTCCAGCACGTGAAGTTATGTCATTCCAGCGTAAACTTCATTCCACACGCCGGACAGCAAATACTATACGTGGTTTTTGTTCAGTCAGGGTCCGTAAGAGTGAGTTCAGGTGACTCGGATTTATAATTATGCTCACCACTACGACCTCTTCAGAATGGGAAAGTTTACCATACCAACCATTGCCTCAAGGAATCACCATCAATTTCACCACCATCACTTTCCTTTCATGGGATATTTTGCGTTTATTCACTATTGTTTTCTCTATTTATATCTCCACCTTCCTACCTATCTATCTGTCTATCTATCTATCTATCTATCAATCTGTGTATCTATATTTATCTTCCTCTCTCTTTTGTAATGCGTGTGAGTTAATTATTTTGCTCTCCTAAAATTCCTACTCGTTCATGACTAAACCCAAAACCACTCCATGCCACTCACTCCACTGTACTTACCAGGCTGTATACCACCACCACCACCACCACTACCACTACTTAGCACCATCCATTAGTAGCTCCTCCGCACACCACCACCACCACCACCACCACCAGGCACCGATATTGATCGATTTCATTACCACTTTTAGGGAGTCTCTTTCATCCCCTTTGTCACCAGCTCATCCGCCTCACCCCTTTCATTGCGCCGGAAGGAGGAGGAGGAGGAGGAGGAGGAGGAGGAGGAGGAGGAGGATACACGGAGGCAAAAGTAGGAAGTGGAAAAAAAAGGGAAGAAATAGATGGGAGATAAAAAAAGTAAGATGTGAGGGAGATTTAGAAGTGGGTGAAAGAGATGGAGGGAGGAAAGAAGAGAGAGAGAGAGAGAGAGAGAGAGAGAGAGAGAGAGAGAGAGAGAGAGAGAGAGAGAGAGAGAGAGAGAGAGAGAGAGAGAGAGAGAGAGAGAGAGAGAGAGAGAGAAAAGAGGTGAGGAGGAAGGCAAGGAAGGAAGGAAAGAGGGAGAAAAAGAAGGATGCAAGGAAGGAGGCAAGGAAGGAAGGTGAGACAGGTAGATAAGATGGTAGGAATGCTAGAAAGGAAAAACTCAGCGAAGAAGGAAATGGAAGAAAATGGAAGGATACTCGTAGGATGGAGAAATTCAAGGAGGCAAGGAAGGAAGAGGAGGGAGGGATATTAAAGGGATACTCTTGGGAGATAGGAGAGGAGAAAGGAAGGAGTGAAGGAGAAGAGAAGGAAGGAGGGAGAAGCAAGATGAGAGGGATGAGATACAAGGATGAAAAGGAAAGGAAAGAAAGGAAGGAATTAAGTGAGAAAAAGAAAGGAGGGGGAGGAAGGAAGGGGGAAGGGATGCAAGAAAGAAAGGAGGAAGAGAGACAAGGAAACGAGCAAGGATGAAAAGGAAAGAAAGGAAGGAAGGAAGGAATCAAATAAGGAAAAGAGAAGTAGGAGGAAAAGGAAGAGATGGAGGAGGAGGAGGAGGAGGAGGAGGAGGGCTTGGCAGGAGAGGAGAGAGAAGGGAGGCAAGGACGCGAAAAAGGAAAAGAGCAAAAAAAAAAAAAAAGAAAAAGAAAGAAATCTAAGAAAAAGAGAGACAGAGGAGAAGGAAGAGGAGGAGTATAGCTTGGCAGGAGAGTTGGGAGGAGGAGAAGAAGGAGGAGGAGGAGGAAGAGGAGGGATATTAAAGGGATACTGTCGTGGGAGGAACGGGAAGGAGCGGAAGGAGAGAGTGAGGGAGGCAAGAAGCTCTCCTGCGTCACCTGGCTCACCTGGCTCGTCTCACCTGGCCGCCCAAGTTCCCCTCACCTGCCCGTCTGAGCCTGCGGGGACGGAGGAGCCGCACAGGTGTGACGCGGCTCCTCAGGTGTCTTGGGGGTCTCCTCGTGGCCTTGAGGTTGAGTGAGAGTGAGAGAGAGAGGGTGAGAGTAAGAGTCAGAGTAAGAGAGTGAGAGTGAGTGAGTGTGAGAGTAAGAGAGAGAACACACACACACACACACACACATACACAAACACACACGTACCTTCATTCACTGTAACAATATGCCAGCGTAAAAATAAAATGTTGATGCACCTTTTCATGGGAAGCTGAGTCATCTGTAATCACGCCTATTATCCCTTAAGGCTTATAGAATACCTTGTCCCTCCCTGCCTTCATCCCTCTTCCCTGTTTGCCTTTCCTTCCTAAACCTCACTCCGCACCTCTCATAACCAATACAATATGGCTTTTTTGTTCGCTCAGGGTCCGTCAGAATGAATGCAGGTGTTTCTGATTTACGTTGGTATTCTAAGATGCTTTCGCCTCCAACAGCAATTATTTATAAAGTCCAAAAAGGAGATTAATCGGGTTCTCATGAGTGTTTCCTAAGGTTCACGGTACAGAAGAAGGGTCAAATTACCAGAAGGGTCATAAATCCACCCCTGGAAATGCTCAAACCTCCTATGAAAGCCTTGTCAAATATGTTAGCTTGGGCGCCGAAATGTTTAAAAATGACTCTTAGGATAATGCTCACGCGGCCCATTAACAATACACATGATCGTCTACCCAGCCGGTCCCTCTGTGTCCCAAGCCAAGGTCCATAAAATACCTCGTTAACTCTTATCATGTTTTAGGTTTTCCCTCCCACGTTGCCTTTATGTCGTTCAGGAGCTAACACTTTCATTATCATCATTCTTTGTAGTAGTAGTAGTAGTAATAGTAGTAGTAGCAGTAGTATGTGCAGGGACAGAATATATTAGTGGTCGGCCCCAGACGGTTGATGGAGCGGGCGTATTTTTTTTATATTGAAGCCGTAACCTATTCTACAAAGGACAAAGACAGACTCCCTCCCTCGACGACCTCCCTTACAGCATCAAGCACCACCACTACCACTACCCCCACCACCACCACCACGGCGATGACCCCGCAGTGAGCAACTAAATACTATGTCATTTAAGCGTTCAGGAGGGCAATCATCAGAAGCCGGTGAAGCGCCCTGGACCCCTTACACGACGCGGCTTCGGCTAATACTGCAACGCTACATTATTACTACACCCTCCTCCTCCTCCTCCTCTTCCTCCTCCTCTTCCTCCTCCCTCCACCACTACCATCACCACCACCACCACCGTCGCCGCTTGCCAGGGTATAGGAGAGCAGGTCAATACGTCTTGGGTAGAGTCTGTACGGGGCAATGTGGTTTTGAAATAGGTCCAAGTAGAAAGAAAGAAGTTAGAGGATGGTGGAAAAAAAATACGTGTTCTGTCTCTTCGGATTTGCACGATAGACTGAAATTATAGTGTTAAGGTTTTCTGATTATGTAGTGTTAGTTGATGAGAGAGATGATTTAGGAGCAGGAAACTATAGATGCTCTTAATATTTTAGTATGGTGACAGTATCTCCCTTCCATCCCACCTTTCTTTCTCTCTCTATTTATCTATCTATCTATCTATATTTATCCATCTATCTATTTATCTATTGGCCGCGCGCACACACACACACACACACACATGAGGAGGAGGGATAAGAGGAGGAGGAGGAGGAGGAGGAGGAGGAGGAGAGATGCTGGCGGTAGGTGGTCGCGGAGAGAAGGGAAGGAGGGCGGGAATCGTACAAGCTGGCACCATCAACAGCAGCAGCCGTCCTCCCAGTATGGTAATGTTGGGGTGGGCAGGTGGCCGGGCGCCTTATTCCAGGGGGGAGGGTGCGAAGGGGGGAAGTGTAGAGAGACACAGACAGACAGACAGACAGACATAGAGAAACACAGTCGATCATAAACAAGTAGATAGATGTACAGACTTTATGATTTACTTAAAAATAGCTATAATGACACGTATGGCCCTAAGGGAATAGAAAAAGAATAAATGTAAGTAATAAAAGAAGAAACAAAGCAAACTGACAACATTGCGAAAATCAACAAAAAACACTCAAAGTAAATAAAGTGTTTGTTACCGAGACGTAAAATATTCTCAAAGCCATACCACAGCGCCCTTTTTATTATTTCTTCTATGTTTATCCTCATTTATCCCGTCTCATCTCTCTTACCTTTTGCCCTCTTTGATCTAATGTTCCTCTTTCATTCTCTAGTTGCGGCGTTGTAACTACCCCGATCAATCAATCAATCAATCCGTCAGTCAGTCTCTTTTCCTTCGGGTCTTCTGCTCTGCCATCCCTTTAGTCTCTGCCAACACAAGGATGAGTAAGGTGAGGGAGTTGAGGGCGATAAAAAAAGACGTGTATATCTCATTACCTCCTTTATGAAACGTTAGTTGCAAGAAAGATCGAAACTGAAAACACAGAAACATTACACAACTCTCTTCTCGTCCCTTGTGTGTTGGTATTGCTTAAAATATTGTGCCGGGAAACTTAATATAAATGTCTTCTTTGTTCTATCATTTATAGCTACCACTTAATCCTCTTTACTAGACCGTCTGCATGTGTGTGTGTGTGTGTGTGTGTGTGTGTGTGTGTGTGTGTGTGTGTGTGTGTGTGTGTGTGATTGGTGCGCTCGAGGGAAAGGGGATCGGGGAGTAACACGGAATCGCTCTTTGTTAAAATGACGACTGTTTATTCTTCTTTTGTACCCGACGGAAAGGGAGATTGAAGAGGCCATGATAGGTATAGCATGGAGGGACATCACGCGGAAACTAGGTCAGCGGAGCGACGGATGGGGCGGGGACGCGGTCGTGATGGGGGAAGAAAATGGGTGTGGGGGAGGAGATGGGGGATGGGGGGTGCCTGGAGTGGGGTGCAAATAGTGGGCCGTATTTTAAAACACCATCGCTTCTCACATCAACTATTTCTAAAGGTCAAAGAGAGGATCAATCTGTTTTTCATGAGTGTTTTTTAAGGTTCATGGTACAGAAGAAGGGTCAAACTACCACCAGGGTCATAAAACTACCCCTGGAAAGGCCTACAGCTCCTACGAAAGCCTTGTCAAATATGTGAACTTGGGCGACGAAATGTTTTAAAATACGACCCAAGTGTCCCGTCCCGCGTGGGTAGTCGTGGTGGGAGCAGATCCAGTGACGTGATGCGTGGCCCAATTTCATGCATGCCAGGCGACTTTTGTGTGTAATCGGGTAATTGGTTTTGGCGCATCGTGTGGCTGCATGGCGTGGAGGTGGAGGTCGTGTTTATATAGGAGGAGGAGGATACACTTTGGCCCTACTTAGTGTACTGGCTCATTAGACGCGTTAATGATAGTAAGGAATAGAAAGCGAGTTGGAGAGCTGTTAAGTAGATAGTATATAGATATAGCATAGTTGGTATATAGGTAAGAGGTAATAGGTAATATAGATAGTAAGGAATAGAAAGTGAGTTGGAGGGCTGTTAGGAGGTTTGTGAAGCTTAATTAAACGACCTAACCAAAGCATAGAGAGGTGAGAGCGAGGGATATAGAGTCTGTGAGAGGTTTAATTAGACCAGATAACCAAAGTATAACGATAAGGGAATTAGATAGACGAGTAGGTCTTTTGGAGACTGGCTAACCGAAGTACAGATGAAAGAGAACGAGATAGACGAGTGTTAGGGTCTTTGTAAGGTCTAATCAAACCACCTAATTAAAGTGTAGTGGAAAGAAAGCCAGGAAAAGGAGGCAGGTGGCGGAGTGGTCAGCGTGCGGGCGTGGTGAGCCTGAGAATCTAGGTTCAAGTCCCACCAATTCACGCTGACACTTTTCAACCATCCGAGTGGCGAAAGACTACCCTTATGGTTGAATATATCGCTAGACAACCAAAGTATAGCTGAAAGAGAACAAGAGTGTATCAAGACAACTCTCCACCCGAAATTGACCTCTCTTTTGGCTACTCTTTACTTTTGTGGGAGCGGCGAGTAGCGGGCTTTTTATTTTTGTTCCGTTTTTGTTGCCCTTGAGCCGTATCCTTTAATGTAAAAAAAAAAAAAAGATAGACGAGTTAGAAGGTCTTTGCAAGGTCTTATTGCACTAATTAACCAATGTATATAAGGAAGTCTGTCTCGAGTGCCATCACAGCGCGGGCAGCATAGGACGCCCCGCCGCCTGAAGCCAGTGAAGGACGTAAGACTTCCTGGGCGTGGCGGTGAAGGGAGGGACGTGACGGTGGTGGTGCCTCGCCATGGTTTCTTTCTCACTTTCCTCTTCTTTATCTGTACCCTGCCCCGCCCTGCCCCGCCCTGCCTTCGTGCTTATTAAGAGTAGGGTAGGTTAGGTTAGGTTAGGTAAAGTTAGGGTTGGGTAGGGTATGGTAAGGTAGGGTAGGGTAAGTTAGGGTATTGTAGGATAGAGTAGGTTAGGTTTTTAAGTTTGGTTAGGTTAGGGTAAGTTAGGTTAGACTAGATTAGGTTAGGTTAGGTTAGGGTAGGGTTGGGTAAGGTAGGGTATGATAGGATAGAGTAGGGGAGGGGAGGGGGAGGGTAAGGTAAGGTCGGGTAGGGCTGGGTAAGTTAGATTAGGTTAGGGTAGGGTAGGGTAAGCTAAGGTAGGTTAGGTAAGGTTGATTACATTTTTATTTACCACTTTTTAGTTCTTGTTCCTGGTTCCGTTGAAAACACACACACACACACACACACACACACACACACACACACACACACACACACAAACACACAATAGCTATAGCACGACCAGGAAGTGAGGAAGTGATCTTTAGCAGCCCTCTATTCCTCCTCCCCCTCCCCCTCCCCTCTCTCCCCCCCTCGCGGCACCAGACAATCCTTACACTGTTATCGGAGAAAATGGTCAAATCTCAAGTCTATTCAGCGGTGACCTTTAGCCCATTGAGAGAGGAACATTAGCCTCCTGCTCACGTTACGGCCGCCACCACCACCACCACTACAATGACGAGAGGCGGGGGCGAGGGCGAGGGCGAAGAGGAGGAGGAGGAGGAGGTGTTGGTGTTGGTAGTGGTGGTTTGGGTGTTATAATGGTGTTGGTGGTTGGGTATATAAGAAAGTACACTAATAAAGGAGAGAGAGAGAAAAAGAAATGGATATATATATATATATATTCGTTTCTTCCCTTTCATCACCATCACCAACAACACCATCATCACTAACACCAACACCACCAACACCAACACCAGTACAATGGGCACAGGCGGGGGCGAGAGTGGGAGGAAGGAGGTGTTGGTATTAGTGGTGTAGGTGGTGGTTTTGGGGTCCTTGTGATGGTGGTGGTAGTGTGTGGGGGGTTTGGCTATTGAGGAAAGAAAGTAAAATGACAGTTGAGAGAGAAAAGGAAAAAAAAATGCACTTGTAATTCGTTTTCATTAGGAGAATAAGGTGTTGGTGGTGTTGGGGATGGAGGTGGAGTGGTGATGGTGGTGGTAGTGTGGTGGGGGCGTTTGGCTATTGGGAAAAGAAAGTAAAATGACAGATGACAGAGGAAAAAGAAAAAAAAAGAATATGTAATTCCCCTCCTTCCTTTCTTCCTATTCGTCCCGACTCTCCCTTTCTTCCTCTCCCTATTTTCCTCTCCCTTTTCCCCGCCTGACGTCCTCTAGTTCCTCACCATCTGCCGCGGACTGACACTAGACGAGGAAGCGCAGGACGGACGCATTATGAAACCAGAGCCGCGCACACTGATTGGGACGAGGCAGTGTATAGTGGAAGCTTTAATAAGGGTGATGTATGACAGCTGAAATGTCTTAAAGGGAGATGATTGTTTTCCTTTTAGTTCCCCCAAGAACGACCGGGTTAAGGGGCTATTACACTGGGCAAATTCTCCGTGGATCTTCAGTCAAACCACGATTTCCGCTAGCGTGATTCTCATTTGTTTCTTGTTATTGCTGCTGCTGCTGATGGTGAGTAATACCGTCTTCCTTTGGTGAAGTATATCGTAGCTTTGAAAGATCGTGGACACGTCAGAAAACCACGGAAATATGAGAACCACGCCAGCGGAAATCGTGGTTTGACTGAAGATCCACGGAAAATGTCCCCAGTATAATAGGCCCTTTACTTTAAGATCTCAGATGGAAGTGGACTCTTTTTATATTTCTTGAACATGAGGGCGTTATTACAGTTTATTTTTCGTTTTTTCTGCGTGTTTTTTTTTTATCAATTCCCAAAGATGAAGGTGGTAGACGTGAGGATATGAAGGACAGTGAACACCTCTCTAACAATTGATTTCTGACTCTGTTTCGATATTTTTCCACACTATTGGTACTATTTTATTCATTATTTTATTTGTTATGCTATTTTCTTTTACTTATTAATATTACACTATTTCCACTGTTTTAGTATTTGGAGGAGCAGTGCCAGGGGTCTTTTTTTGTCCCCTCCCTTTTTTTTTACCCCTAAGCTGCCGCCTCTCCTATAAAAAGGCAATGAACCACCCTCATAGTAGACTGCTTTGAGGAACCCTGGACCAAAAGAGACAGAACTTGGCTGGACTGGACTAGGGTCAGGATGTTGAGGTTATGCTGGGCTTCACTAGTCTGGGTTGGACTGGGCTAGGTATGCTTGGCCTGGGCTGGGCTTCACTAGTCTGGGTTGGACTGGGCTAGGTTTGATTGGGCTGGACTGAGCTGGACTCCGGACTCTGGACTGGGCACGACTGAGAGGGAAGCGGAAACGAGGAATCCAGACAAGAGAGGGCGAGGATGTGCCGGGTTGGGTGTCCGCCGCTGCCTTGGTGGGCTTGAGGCGAGGCACGCTTCCGGAAGGGTTGCACGAGGGGGGGCGGGGGGCGAGGGAAGGCTGAATGGGGAAACTTTAGAACTGTTTATCCTCAGAGGCATCAGAGGAGGTGAGGATGTGCAAGGGGGTGAAGAAGGAAGGAATGTGTGGGGGGGATTAATTTTTTTGGAGGGGTGAGTGTATGAGGGGTTTAATTTAAGTGTGGGGGGGTTGAGTACGTGTGTGTGTGTGTGTGTGTGTGTGTGTGTGTGTGTGTGTGTGTGTGTGTGTGTATGGGATGGTGGTGCTGGGGAGAGATGGAGAGGTGGAGTAGTGAATGGGGAGTGACAGAAGGTAGGGGAAGGGATGATGCGTGGTGTGGTGTGCGGGGTGCTGATGATAGGGAGGGATAGAAATAGGTAGTGGGGAAGGGGTATGGGCAGGTGATAGGGGAGGCTTGAAGCGGGTAGTAGCTGGGTGGAGGGTAAGGGGGAGCCAAGGGAGAGATAGGGAGGGGATGGAGTGGTTACCAGGGACGGGGGTCAGGGAGGAGGCAGGGGGGTAGAGATTGGGGGAAGGAGGAGAGGCAGGGGAGTAGGGAAGGGGTGAGGGAGGAGGCAGGGGGTAAGGGCAGGGGAGCAGGGGAGGGCAGTACCAGCAGCAGCACCAGCGTAGGAATTTCTCCACTGGGCGCCTTGCATGCTGATACACGAGTGGCTGCCCCTGCCCTCCCTTGCCCTCCTCTGCCCTTCTCTCCCTATCTCTCCCATCCCTTCCTTCTCCCTCTCCTCCCCTCCTCTCCTCTCCTTATTCCTCCCCTCCTCTCCCCTCACTCAACCTTACCCAACTCTGCTCTTCTTTACCTAACCTTACCTTACCCTTCTGTACCCAACCTTGCCTTATCACACCTACCATGCCCTGGCCTTCCCTCCTGTTCCTTCCCTTAACCTTCCCTGCACTAGTTTACCCCTGCTTTACCTTACCTTACCTTACCTTACCTTACCCTAACTATGCCAAAGAGTATGACTTCTTTTTACTTCAATGTGTTAGGGAGGGATACAAAGAAGGATAAATAGACAAATAAATAAAACTTGTCATCATAAACAATCACATAATCAAACAACAACAACAACAGCAACAACAACACCAGAAAGCCGAACAACAACCGCAACAACAAAACTCACACTCACAAATAAGGGAAATCGAAGAAGGAAGAAAGAGGAAAAAAAGGCTAAGGGGAGGGGAGACTTCTTTCTTCTCCCCATTCTTTACTTAGCCGCGCCATTATCCCCCATTACGTGTGGCCCCCAGTGTCCCATTAATCCCCCTTCCTTAACACACACACACACACACACACACACACACACACACACACATATACAGATACAGAGAGAGAGAGAGAGAGAGAGAGAGAGAGAGAGAGAGAGAGAGAGAGAGAGAGAGAGAGAGAGAGAGAGAGAGAGAGAGAGAGAGAGAGAGAGAGAGAGAGAGAGAGAGAGAGGGAGAGAGGGTGAGGAAGCCAGGACAAGGAAGAGGAAGGAGAGGAGAGGTGCATGCTCTCTCGCTCTCTCTCTCTCTCTCTCTCTGTCACCCTATTGTATATACGAGAGAGAGAGAGAGAGAGAGAGAGAGAGAGAGAGAGAGAGAGAGAGAGAGAGAGAGAGAGAGAGAGAGAGAGAGAGAGAGAGAGAGAGAGAGGTGAGAGAAAAAAAGAGGAAAGAGAGAAGTGGGTGACTTTGATAAGCACGATGATGTTGAGGAGGTTATAATTGGTCTGTGTGTGTGTGTGTGTGTGTGTGTGTGTGTGTGTGTGTGTGTGTGTGTGTGTGTGTAAGAAATAAATAAAATGAAATAAAAATAGTAAGCGTATATAATAATGTTGACAAACCACAAACAGAAGTATCAAGCATGTATCTTTAACTCCCTACCCCCCTTTCTCTCTCTCTCTCTCTCTCTCTCTCTCTCTCTCTCTGTGTGTGTGTGTGTGTGTGTGTGTTCGAAAAATAGCTGCGGTTTTCAGGGTTAATCATTACCATCAAGTGTTCATTTTCAATACAATATTTTTATGGCTGGGAAGGGAATTAACTGTGAACTCTGTCGCAAACACACATTTCTTGCCAAAGCTCTGTGTGTGTGTGTGTGTGTGTGTGTGTGTGTGTGTGTGTGTGTGTGTGTGTGTGTGTGTGTGTGTGTGTGTGTGTGTGTTAAATAAACATGTGATATTATTAAAACCAGAATATGAATGATTAGTTAGTTGTTTTATTTATGTTATTATTTTATGTATTTATTTGTCCTTTTTTATTTATTTATTATTTATTTTTTGTTGTGCAGTGTCGCGCCATAATGTCATTAGTTATTATGAAAGACACAATGAGCGGCGAGCGGCAAAGAGTTCTTTCGACTTAGCGACAATAACATTAGCAAATGAATTTTTCTTATTTCAGTCACTTACACATATAGTTTTTTTTTCTTTATCAGCACGTTTATGAGGAGGAGGGAAAAATCATCGTGTTTCCTAAAGGATGTTAGCTATAATAACGTCGTTTTATGTGTGTTCATGTGTTTGTTTGTGTGTGTGTTTGTGTGTGTGTGTGTGTGTGTGTCGGGTACACTGTGTAACATTACGATGGCATTAACTCTCTCTCTCTCTCTCTTGATAAATGTGCGTAAATATATTGATTATCATTTATTCACCATACATACTTTTTTTTTATCACTGAATAGGTCATTACCAAACGTCAACTCACACACACACACACACACACACACACACACACACACACACACACACACACACACACACACTCACACACTCACATTAGTAGAGAAGTTAAGGTATTCCGCCGCCTCTCTTATACTCTCGATACATTTGTCATGATAACTAGACTCCTTCAGCCCCTCCTCCTCTTCGCGCCCTCCTCTTTCACAGCCCCTCAGCGCCCTCTATTGTGCGGCGGGGTTATTGTTATGGCGAAGTGCGAACTCTTACATAGCCCTTTCTCTAATCCTTCTCCTTTTCTTCCTCCTACTCCCACGGTCTTATCATTATCCAGTTACTCCCAAATTATATACACCACTTACTTCTCTCTGTCCATCAAGTTCTTATATAGCCTCTTTTATATGTAACTTTTAGCGCCCTCTTTTTTCTTTCTTTTTTTCTTCTATGCCTTTTTCCTTATCGGCCACATCATTTGCTATTTAGGTTAAAGTTATTCGCCTGTCTGTTCCTCCTTGATGTCAGCCAGTCATTCATTCATTCATTCATTCAGTCAGTCAGTCAGTCAGTCAGCCAGTCAGTCAATCACAGTCATTCAGTCATTTAGTCAGTCAGTCAGTCAGTCAGTCAGACAATTAGCCAGTAAGTCACCAGTCAGCCAGTCAGTCAGTCAATTAGCCAGTTTTTCAGTCAGTCAGTCAGTTAGTCATTCATTCATTCAGTCAGTCAGTCAATCACCCAGCCAGTCAGTGAGTCAGTTAGCCAATCATTTACTCAGTTTGTCAGTCAAGCACCTATGAATAGAGATGGTTACACACACACACACACACACACACACACACACACACACACACACACACACACTCCCCCCCCCTCACACACACGTCCTCAGGCTGACTCTGCGACCGACTAGAGTTACAGGTTCTCGCGGCGGAGGCTCGAGCGCCCTCACCATCCCATTACCCGCCGTAAAAGCCAGCTCCCCGAGGCACCCGCGAGGCAGTCAGTCCTCAGCCCCGCGGAGCACCTACTTGCGGCCGCACTGACTAGCCCGCATTCACTGGTAGGGACTAGGAAGAGAGGGGCGTTTGAGTCCTTCAGGCGGCAGGTACTCGACAGGTTGACTCGCTATTTTACGGCTCCTAGTGACATTTCTTGAGGTTTACTTCCCTTGGCAAACAGGCTATTCAGTACGCCTCGATAACATACTAAGACGATCTACTCTTCTGTGACGATATTTTTGTGGCGGGTTGACTTCACTGCTTTTCATTGCTCGTCTTACTGGCATTTCTTAACTATTCCTTCCTTTTCTAAACGTGTTTCGCATTCTTCGATAACAAACCAATACGATATGTTCCCTTTACGCGATAGTTTTATTTCAGGTTCAGTCCATATCATAACATTTGCTTCTCTTGGTGGTATTTTTTTAGTTTTTCCTTCCTTGGCTAATCGTGCTATTTCGTACACTTCTTTAATACACTTCGATAGTAAAGCAAGAACGATCTACTCTTTATAGGCGGTACTTCTGCGGCTCGTTGACTCCACTTCTTTACCCTGCCTCTCCTGATGACACTTCTTTCGCCACACGTTCTATTTCGAACACTTCTTTTGTATACTTGATAACTTCGGTAGCAAACTAAGAACGATCTACTCCCTTTAGGCTTTACTCTTACGACAGGTTGACTCCACTACTAATATTGTTTCTTTTGGGAGTAATTCTTTAGTTTTCCTTCCTTTGCTACGCGTGCTATTTCGTAATCTTTATCCGTATACTTCAATGACAAACCAGAGACAATTTAATCCCTCCCCTCAGGCGGTAAACTTGCTTCACTCAGTCTTCAATACTCTACACTGTCTGCTTTAAGTAACATCTGGATAGTCTTCCCTCCTTTACTCAGCTGCAGCGCCATGATCGCAAATCCCAATCAATCAATCAATCAATCAACCGTCCTTTTCTAAACGTTTTACTTCATATACTTAGACAAGAAAGGGGAACCATTACTCAAGTGCTAATGGAATAATCAGATTGCAATTAATGGATGTATAAGGAAGACTATTGGTTGAGGCTTTTCTTAGTGTCAGTTCTCTCGTTGGCCATTCTCTGCTGAACGTGTAACATGCTTCGATAATAAAGTATAACATGAACGTAATAATTTATCTTCTGTGCCAATAAGATAATCAGATTGCCATGGACGTGCAGGCAACTATAGTATGGTTACTGATAAGAATACAAAGGGGGAAAAAAAGAAGGAAAGGGGGATGTAGAAGTGGATGGGTGCATGGGTTGTGTTACGCGCTGACTGTGATTCTAATTGCTCCGTGTTTTATTTTTTGTCACCGAATTTGTAGTTTTAAATTCGCTTGTGTTGGAACTATCTTCTTTGCTTGATTGTAAGGTGTTTTGTACTCTCCTTGCTGTCAATAAAGTAACTAATAACTAATAA
>NC_066522.1:17423181-17520681 GCF_024679095.1 Eriocheir sinensis
AAAAAGTTGAATTAGGGGATAAAGGGAATTCTGTATAGGGTGTAGAGACAAACTGAGAGACTAGCTGCGATGGACGAAAGAAAATATTGGGGAATAGAGGGATAAAGAAAGTGGTGTAGGATTTAGGTAAGAAATGTGCAACGAGGAATGAAAAAAGAATCCCGGGTTTGACGTTGAGAGGCAGGAAGCGAACATCATGAATTAGTGGTCAGACCTAATGACGACTGAAAACAAGAAGTGAACATGTATTTTTTATTTGTTTATTAATTGTTTGTTTTTCTTTATTCAGGAGCAGTAAGTAGCGGGCTTTTTTTTCATTATTATTATTTTTTTTTACGCCCTTGAAGTGTCTCCTCTGCTGTAAAACAAATATTAATCTTATTTCTAGTATACCTGAACACTTTTCTTTCCACTTACCTTCTGGTGCGTGAATTTGTTATGAATACTTAAACACATAATTACCTTACCACTCATTTTTTACATTATTCAGCATAATTTTTTATTCGTAAACAAATACTCTGTGAATGACACGTGCTGTATATTATTATTGTTATTATTATTGCAGTGCTCCATTAAGTCACTCTATAAACCAATTAATTATCCCTGCTCCGCGCCTGCCCATCCCCCCCGCCCCACCCCGAACCCCCCCTTCCCCCCCCCCCCCCCCCCGCCGGACTAGAACACTGACCGCCCCGGGGCTCCCACAATGAACAATTAACAATAATATATCAAATTAAGCCAGGAATTACGAATCCTGTGAATAAGGGATTACGGGTCTGCCTGTGTATAGCTAACGCCCTTTGATGTTGTTGTAATGAGGCGCGCGCGGGGTGGCGAGGGAGGCGGTGGAGGGCAGGGCAGCGAAGCGGTGAGGTGAGGTTCGGTGCGAGGCTGGCAACATTGGCGGTGACATGGTGGTGGGCGCGGAGTCTGGCAACGCTGGGATGCTGCCTGACAGACTGACTGACTGCTCTTTGGAGTCACGAGATTGTCTGAGGAATGGGATCTTCGAGGGGGAGCAGGGGAGCAAGGGGGGTGAAGAGGAAAAGAGGGGGAAAAACAGTACTGAAAGGCTAAAAAAAATATAAGATGTTTGTCATATTAAAAGATCAGTAAAGTGAGAAAAGAAAATATAAGTAAACAATGGATTAGGGTGAAAAAATGGGGCATGCAGAGATAGATAAATAGGCAGATATATATAGAGAGATAGAGATAAACAGTAAGTATATAAGAGCCTTACATGAGAGTAGACACGTGCCATTCAACAGCCTTAATCTTCCTTATAAATACAATTGTGACGCGGCTACACCGGGATTTGTTTCCTCAATTAAAAGGACTATTAATTGTCTAAGAGAATTACATGAGAGTAGACACGTGCCACTCCATAGCCTTGATCTTTCTTATAAATAAACTTGTGACGCGGCTAAACTGGGATTTGTTTCCTCAATTAAAGGGACTATTAATTGTCTGAGGAAGGTAAGGAGGCAGAGTCGGAGATATGGAAAGAGGGAAAGGAGAGAAAGGAGACAGCCAGTGAATGAAAGGGTAAAGGATAGAGAGGTAAGGAGGCAGAGTGAACTAAGAAGAGAAGGGAAGCGAAGTGAAGGGAAGAGATGGTAAGGAGAGGAGTCACAGAGGCAAGATAAGAAGGTATAAGGAATTGAGGGAAAGGAGAAAGGCAGTGAAGGAAAGAGGAGGGTATAGAAAGAAGAAAAGGGAAGCGAAGGGAAGGGAAGAGATGGTAAGGGGAGAGGAGAGAAAGGCAAGATAAGGAAGGAATAGAGGAAACAAGAGAAATTGGAGAGCCAGTGAAGGGAAGAGGAAGGAACAGAAAGGTAAGGAGGTAGATTGAGGTAAGAAGAAAAGGGAAGCGAAGGGAAGGGAAGAAATGGTAAGGAGCGGAGTGAGGGAGGCAGGACATGGCGAGAGGAGAAGAGGGAAGAAAGGGAGATGGTTATTAAGCAAGGAGGGAAAAAGCCAGGTAAGGGTTCTTGTTCTCGTTATTCTTCTTGTTCTTTTTCTTCGTGTTCTAGTTCTTTATTTTGTTCTTTTTATGTTTTTGTGTTGTTCTTGTTCTTCGTGTACTTTTTTTTGTACTTCTATACCACCTCTACTGCTACTATATATTACTAGAACTGATAGTACTCCTCCTCCTTCTTCTCCTCCTCTTCCTCCTCCTCCCCTAATTGTCATCCTTTTCTTGTAATATATTTTTCTTCATCTTCTTTTATCTTCCATGCAGAGAAAGAGCGCGCAGGTTCAGGGTTTAAAATAATATCTCCTTCTCTTTCCTTTTTTATTTTTACTGTACTCTCTCTCTCTCTCTCTCTCTCTCTCTCTCTCTCTCTCTCTCTCTCTCTCTCTTTTCTGATCCTTATCACTTTGACTCCAATATCTGTACACACATAAGTCCTCTTCCTCCCTCTCTCCCTCCTCCTCCTCCTCCTCCCTCCTCCCTCATCCTCCTCCTCTCCCTTGTCTCTCCCTTCCTCTCCCTTACGTCGCCATGCACCGTCACCACCACAATTTTTCCCTTCCACACCCTCACTCTCTCTCTCTCTCTCTCTCTCTCTCTCTCTCTCTCTCTCTCTCTCTAGATATCTCTCTCTCTCTCTCTCTCTCTCTCTCTCTCTCTCTCTCTCTCTCTCTCTCCTCTCTCCTCAAAGCCACCCTCTTAAAAATCCACATCACCCCCCCAGTCTCTCTCTCTCTCTCTCTCTCTCTCTCTCTCTCTCTCTCTCTCTCTCTCTCTCTCTCTCTCTCTCTCTCTCTCTCTCTCTCTCTCAACAACTCGTATCGTTGCAACATGATAGAAAAGCCGAAGATTATAACATTTCCAATCGTCGACTTAATTACGACCAAACATCGACTTGCTTAACGATGCCGACAGACTCAAGGACGCAGAGACGAGAGAGAGAGAGAGAGAGAGAGAGAGAGAGAGAGAGAGAGAGAGAGAGAGAGAATCTACTATGCTATGTAATAAGTCTCAGCCGCATAAAAGAAACTAATGATAAGAAACTCGATGCCAAAGGAGTTTAAAATGCATACACGTTATTTGCAAAGGGAAGATAAATTACATAGAAGAAACATGAAGAGAAACTTGAGGAAATTAATGTAACGTGTAAAAATTGAATACAAAAGGAGAGCCCTGAGGATAAGAAAGGACAGAGTTACATCGAAGTAATTATAAAAAGAAGAGAGGCGGAAAATGAAGAAAAAGAGAAGGAAAAAGGACAAAGCGACATCGAAGTGACTGTCAACAAGAATTAGAGGAGGAAAAGGAGGCGAAGGAAAAAGGGGAAAATAACATCGAAGTGACTGTCAAAAAGAAGCAGAAGAGGAAAAGGAATACAAAGAGAAGGAAGAAGGACAAAGCGACATCGAAGTGACTGTCAACAAGAATCAGAGGAGGAAAAGGAGGAGAAGGAAAAAGGACAAAATAACATCGAAGTGACTGCCAAGAAGGAGAGGAGGAAAAAGGACAAAGCGAAATCGAAGTGACAAAAAAAAAAAAAAAAAAAAACGCAATGAAGGATGACAAGTTTAAGCTCACCGAAGAAGCGTATATAAAGGGAGAGTTAAGGACATTGACAAGTTTTAGCCACAGAGGAGCGAGGCACAAAAAGAGACTTAAAGAAAAATAGTTTAATAAGTTTTTAGGAGACTTTTGAAGAGTGCCGACGCTGCGTGAGCTCAAGGTAATTTTCATGTTAATATATTCGTGTTTATGTTCAGTTTAAATCCCCCCCAAAAAATATCGAATACCGTTTTCTGATTATTATTTCTATCTTTCTCTTTTTTTTTCCCTTTCATCTCCCTCTCCTTTTCTCCTCCTCCTCTACACTCCATGTCTCCTTCCTTCCTCCTTGTTTTCTTTTTATATTTTGTTTTTCCTTCAATCCTTTCTCTTTCCTTCCCTCTTTCCATCCCTTGTTTCCTTCTTCCTATCTTCGTTCCTTGTTTCCCTCCCATCCTTTCTCTTTCCTTCCCTCTTTCCATCCCTTTTCTCCTTCTTCCTATCTTCGTTCCTTTGGTTTCCCTCCCATCCTTTCTCTTTCCTTCCCTCTTTCCATCCCTTTTCTCCTTCTTCCTATCTTCGTTCCTTCTGTTTCCCTCCCATCCTTTCTCTTTCCTTCCCTCTTTCCATCCCTTGTTTCCTTCTTCCTATCTTCGTTCCTTGTTTCCCTCCCATCCATTCTCTTTCCTTCCCTCTTTCCATCCCTTGTCTCCTTTCTCCTATCTTCGTTCCTTCGGTTTCCCTCCCATCCATTCTCTTTCCTTCCCTCTTTCCATCCCTTGTCTCCTTTCTCCTATCTTCGTTCCTTCGGTTTCCCTCCCATCCTTTCTCTATTCCTTTCAACTCTCTATCTCAATCTTCTTCTGTTTCCTCTTCCCTCATTCCATCCCTTTTCTTCCTACTCCCATTCTTCGTCCCTTCTGTGTTACCTCCATCTTTCTGTATCTTTCTACCATCCCTTTTTTTCCATCTTCCCCTCCTTCTTACCTTCCATCTCTACTCCCCCTTTATCTCCCTTTCTTTTCCTCCCTCACCCACTATTCCCCCTCATTCAACACCCCCCCTTCCTCCCCTTTCATTTCCTTTTCCTCCCCTTCCATCTCTACTTCCCTCCTCCTCCTCCAACATTGCGTCCTCTGTTTCCTTCCCGTTTATTCCCTCCCATCTCCTCTTCCTCTTCCTCCTCCTTACTCTCCCCACCTTCCCTTCCTCCTCTCCTCTCCCTAATCTTCCCCTCCCCACCTTATTCTCCCTCATACTGTTACCATCCAGATCTTTCCTCCCCTCCCCACCCTCCACCCCTTCCCCCTGTCTCCCCCTGTCTCCCCTGCACCCAATTCTACCCTTATTTACCTGCACGTGGCGAGGGAGGGGAGACAGAGCGTGTGGGGACTGGTCACGTGCTGGGGAGGAAGGGGAGGAAAGGGGGGAAGAGGTGGGGAGGGGGGGGGAGATGGGTCTGTGTGGTGGGCGTGGTGTTCTGGGGAATGGGGGAAGGAAGGGGGATTATGGGAGGGGTTTTCTCTCTCTCTCTCTCTCTCTCTCTCTCTCTCTCTCTCTCTCTCTCTCTCTCTCTCTCTCTCTCTCTCTCTCTCTCTCTCTCTCTCTCTCTCTCTCTCTCTCTCTCTCTCTCTCTCTCTCTCTCTCTCTCTCTTCTCAACAGCATTTCATCGTGAGAGAGAGAGCGCTGTGACATAACCCTACAGTCAATTTCTACTCAAGATTGGCCCCGAAGTTTTGTAGCTTTCAAATATGTCTGCAGATCCTCCTCCTCCTCCTCCTCCTCCTCTTGCATTCCTCCTCCTCCTCTTTCCCCTCTCTTTCTCGCTCTCTCCTGCGTTTTTCCCCTTTCCTTTTCTTTCTCTTTCCTCCCTTCTCTACTTCCTCTTCCTCTTCAGATTTTTATTCTTCCCTCTCTTTCTTCTTCTATGTCCGTCTTCTTCTTTTTTTCCTTCCTCTTTCGCGTTGTTTGGTTCATCTTTTTTTTTTTTATCCTATTTTATTTTCATTTATCCTCTCTCGCTCTTTCTCTTTTCCTCTTCATACTACTTAATTTTTTTTCCTTCCCTGCTTCTTCCATTTATTTTCTTGCCCTTTTTTTGCATTTCCTTTCATCTCTTTCCTATTTTCCTCCTTTCGTCTTTCCTTCCTTCGTCTTCTCTCTTTTTTTTCTTTGTTTTCTTTCCCTTCTTGACTTCTCTTTCCTCTTCTAACTCTTTTCTCTCCCTCCTTCTCCTCCCTCTTTTCCCCTCTTCTCCTTATTTTCTCTCCTCCCCTTCATTTCTTACTCCGTTCTTTTTCTCCTTTCTTTTTCTCTCTTCTTCCAGTCCCTCCTTCCTTCCCTTCTTCTCTTTCTATAAACTCTCCGTTACTTCTTTCTTTTTCTTTCTTACTTTTTCTTTCTTGTTCTCTCTTTGCTTTTCACTTTTCTTTAGCCTCCTTCCTTTCTCTCATTACTTAGTCTTCCTTTGCCTTCTCCTTTTCCCCTCTTCTCCCTACTCTTCCCCTCTTCCTTTCTTCCTCCCTTCCCCTTCATTCCTTCTCTCAGTTTCCCTCTTTTCCTTCTCCCATTTTCTCTTTCTCCTCCTCCTTCTCCTTGGTCTTATTCTGCTCTCTTTCCCATCTCTTTTCCCTCTCTCCTGTCCCTCCTTTCCTTCCTTCTTCTCTTTCTATAAAATTTTCTTTCTTTCTCTTTTGCTTTCTCTTGGCTTCTCACCTTCTACAGCTTTCTTCCTTTCTTTCATGTTGTTAATCTTCCTTTGCCCTCCTCTCCTTTTTCTCCCTGTGTCCCTCTCTTTCTTTCTTTCTTTCTTTCTTTCTTATCTTTTTGCTCTCTCTGCCTCTCACTTTTCCTTGGCCTCCTTCCTTTCTTTCATGTTCTTAAGCCTTCTTCTCCCTTCCCCTCTTCTCCCTCTCTCTCCCCTGTTCCCCTCCTCTTCCCTTCCTCCCTTCCCCCCCTCAGGCGACCCCTCAGGTAGGCTTGACATTAAAACCAATAGTCTTTTTTTATCCTTCAAAGAAAAAGGAAAATAAAACGTGTTACCACAGTCAACTTCGCCTCTGTTAGTGCCCTTTCCCTCCTCCCCTTCCTTTCCCTCTCTCCCTCCCTTCCTTCCTCCTACTCCTCCTTCTCTTCCACTAACTCCCATTCTCTCACCCTCTCTCCCTTTCACTCCTGTATTTCCCTCCATTCTTTCTTTTTCTTCCTCTCTTCCGTTCTCTTTATCCTATTTCTTTCTTCCCTCTCTCTTCCTTCTCTTCCTGTCTTCTTCCTTCCGTCCATTACTTCTTTCTTCTTTCTTCTCTCTCTGTCTCCTTTCTCTCTCTCTCTCTCTCTCTCTCTCTCTCTCTCTCTCTCTCTCTCTCTCTCTCTCTCTCTCTCTCTCTCTCTCTCTCTCTCTCTCTCTCTCTCTCTCTCTCTCTCTCTGTGTGTGTCTGTGTGTGTGTGTGTGTGTGTGTGTGTGTGTGTGTGTGTGTGTGTGTGTGTGTGTGTGTGTGTGTGTGTGTGTGTGTACTCTCTAAATTCTTCTATAGTATTCATTTCTCTTTCCCTTTATTCCCCTTTCTTTTCTCTCCTCCCTTTTGTCTACCCTTGTTGTGTTTATCCGTCTGTCTCTCTTTTTTCTCTCTCTATTATGTTTGTTATTATCTTCTTTTCTCTTCCTCTCCCTGTGCACGTGTTTTAAGTGGTTTATCTTTTCATCTTCTTCCTCTTCGTTAAAACATTCCCCCGTTCATCACTATTTTTGCTTTCTCCTTCTTTATTTAAATGGTTTCTATGCCACGCTAATTTTATCTCATTTCTTCCTATCTTTATTTATTTGCCTTATTCCCATCTTTTGTTTATTTACTCTTTGTTTCCTTGCATACATTCTCTACTCTTTATCACATTCTTACTTCTTTTCCTTTTCCTTCTCTTTCCGTCTCCTTATCTTTTTCTTTTCCTGCTTCTTTTTCCTTATCATCTCCACCCTTCTGTTTCTGCCCCTTCTCTTTTCCCTTCAATATTTCCTGTATTTCTATTGTCTCTTCTTTATCACTTTTTCTCCTTTCTTCTTTTTCTCCTTCTCTTCATATTTATCATCTTCTTCCTCCCTCCATCTATCGCTTGCTATCTCCTCCTCCTCCTTCCCTATCCTCACATTTCTCTCTCCTCTTCCTCGTCCTCCTCATTCTTCTCTCCCTTCCTCCTCCTCCATCACCTCATTTTCCTCCTCATACTCAATTTTCCTGCTTTCTCATGGTGTCCGTTTCCTCCTCCTCCTCCTCCTCCTCCTCCTCCTCATGGCGTCAATTTCCTCCTCCTCTTCCTCCTCCTCCTCTTCCCTCCTTCTGTCCATGATGTTTGCATGATCGATATGGGGAGGAGATATCGATCGCTGGGGAGGGGGGGGAGGGATGCAGCTATAGGGGGGCGCGGGGTGGAGGAGAGGGAGGGGGAAGGGGGAGGTAGCGTGGGTGGGAGTGAAAAGGAGAGAGAGAACGGGAGAAAGGGCGTGGGTGGGAGAGAGGAGAGAGGAGGTGGAGGAAAGGGAGGGTGGAGGGGAAGGGAGATAGTGGGTGGGAGGGAAACCTGAGTGATGGGTGAGGTGTGGGTGGTAGTGAAGGGTTTGGGTGAGGTTGGATGACTCATGGCGTGGGTGAATATGGTGTGGGTGAGAAGGATATTAAGGTGATGGATTGCTGAGGGTTGGGTGGTAATGTGCTGTGGTTGAGGAGTGTGGGTGAAGGAGGGTGACTCTGGGTGGGTGTTTGGGTGGGTGGATGGGGAGGGTGTGTGTGGGGGGGTGGGTCAGTAGGTAGGATGGATGAGTGGATGGGTGGGAAGTAACGTGTGTGTGTGGGGGGGGGGAAGGGATAGGGGGGAAGGGAAACAGAGGAAGGGGAATATGGAGAAGGGGGCTGGGTGGGGGTGGAGGGAGGAGAGAGAGAGAGAGAGAGAGAGAGAGAGAGAGAGAGAGAGAGAGAGAGAGAGAGAGAGAGAGAGAGAGAGAGAGAGAGAGAGAGAACGATCAATATCAGTATTAAAGTAAAATCGCCCTCTGTGTGTGTGTGTGTGTGTGTGTGTGTGTGTGTAAGAGATATCGTTTAAAAGTAATGAAAATAACTTGACATTCATAATCTTTGTAACACTTAAACATTATTTTATGAAATGAATAATACTTGAGAGAGAGAGAGAGAGAGAGAGAGAGAAGATAGAAATGACAGAGAGAGAGAGAGAGAGAGAGAAAGAGAGAACTAAACTTAAACACACACCACAGAGGCGGGACACAACGAACAACCCTCCGGTTTATTGTTTCCTATTGTTGTTTGTTGTTGTGTACCTGAACTGTTTGGAGGGGGGGAGGAGAGGTACACAAACAACCATCACCACTACCATCATCATCATCATCATCATCATCATCATTATCATCAACCACAAAAGGCCTTTCCAAACATTCTCCTCCTCTCTCTTTCTCTCTCTCTGTCTGGTGTTAGTGTACTCCATCCTGCTCCGGTGAAGGTGTTAATGTCATCTCTCTACCTGGTTCTCTGTTCGCTTTGTTTCTTTTATAATAACTAGGTTGCCACTCTGTTCCTTTAGTCGTCTGTCTGGTATCAGCTCCACGCATGCTAATATACATAACCTGTCCACGTATTTTTTTGTTCGTATATCGTAATGTGAATGTATTTAGCTCAGTGTATATTACTTCACCACACATACGTAAACATATACCCACACAACTAACATATATGATTCAACTCTTCCTCTCCCCTTTTTAATTTTCATCTCTTTGCTTACATTCTCGTTCTTTATTCTCTCTCCTTTTCATGTTTCCTATCCTCCCGCCTCCCTCCATTTTTCCTCTTTTCTCCACGTCTGTTGTTTTCCGTTTGTTTCGTCAAAAGAGAGACAAGAAAAATCCTCCATAGCTTTGTTTTTCATTCTCAGTAAAAGGTTGACGCTATTTCTTGCTGACAAAGAGAGAGAGAGAGAGAGAGAGAGAGAGAGAGAGAGAGAGAGAGAGAGAGAGAGAGAGAGATGTACAGGTAAGAAAAAAAAATCGATTGCATTTTCATTATCTTTTCAGAAATCTTCGCTGCAGGTGTTTGAGCATTCCCTCTGTCAAGGTGTGTGTGTGTGTGTGTGTGTGTACGTGGAGGTGAAGTTTAACACATGCAAGAGTGTTTTACGTATTAGTTGTGTATGTTCTCCCCCCCCTCTTCTGTGTGTGTGTGTGTGTGTGTGTGTGTGTGTGTGTGTGTGTGTGTGTGTGTGTGTGTGTGTGTGGAGGGAATGAAGGCCACTCTCCCTCAGTTTGACATTTTGCTCCCCTTTTCTCCCTCTTTTTTCCCCTCCTTCTCCTCCTCCTCCTCCTCCTCCCCTCTCTCTCTTGTCCTTTCTTCCTATACCTTCGTCTCCCATTCCCTCTTCCCTGCCTTCTCTCCTCCGTTTCTTCTTCCATTTTGATTATTTACCTTCCTACCCCTTCCTCCCTCTTCCCTCTCCCATCCTCTCTTTCCTCTTTCCTCCAACTCCCCTTCCATTTCGATTTTCCATCTTCTTCCCCTCTTCCCTCCCCTTTCTTTCCCCTGGACTCTATTGTCTCCTCCATTATCTCTTCCCTTCCTTTTTACTTTCTCTTCTACGTTTTCTCTCTCCTTTCTGTTCTTTCCTCCACCCTTCTCCTCTCTTTATATCTTGCTACTCCACTTCTCCACATTTTTCTCTCCCTCTTTCCTTTCATTTTCTTCCCTCCACCTTCCTCTCTTTCCCCACCTCCACTCCCTTCTCTCTCTCCACTCCCTTCGCTTTTTCCCCTTCTCCACCCTCTTCTCCCCCTTTCTCTCCCTTCACTCCCTGTCTTTCTCTCCGCTTCCCCTTCCTTTACCCTCTCCCCCTTCCCCCATTACCCTATCCCCTTCGGTACGAGCTTGAAGGGGGGAGGGGAGAGAGGGGAAAAGGGGGAGGGGAGAGGGGGGAGGGAGAGGTGCTCGTCATTGGTGGAGGGAAACCGATCGATTTCAGCATTATCCTCTCTCTCTCACACACACACACACACACACACACACACACACACATACACACACACACATCGCCATTCAGTGCATTATGGATTTGCCACGTAGCACACACCAGCTGTTTAGTAGTAGTAGTAGTAGTAGTAGTAGTAGTAGTTGTAGCAGTAGTAGTAGTAGTAGTAGTAGTAGTAGTAGTAGTAGTAGTAGGTATTATTGTATTAGCAGTCTCATTTATTGTAGAAGTAATAGTAATAATGATAATAATAACGATACTAATAATTAATATAAGGAGTAATAGTAGTAGTCTCTCTCTCTCTCTCTCTCTCTCTCTCTCTCTCTCTCTCTCTCTCTCTCTCTCTCTCTCTCTTAACCCCCCCCCCCCCCTCCCCGGCGTGCGTGCGTGCGTGTGTACCGTTCTTTTATCGCCCCCTTCATAATCCTCGTGACCGACGCCGATGTGACGAGACGCCGCGACGCCACGCCGAGAGATGCCCGCGTGTGTGTGTGTGTGTGTGTGTGTGTGTGTGTGTGTGTGTGTGTGTGTGTGTGTGTGTGTGATTATGATGCCACTTACCGTTTTTCCTTGTGTGTGTGTTTGAGTGTTTTTTTATTTTTTATTTCTGTTTGTGTTGTTTTGTTTTGTGTTATGCTGAATATTTGTTGACCTTTTTGTGTTTTTATGTTTTATTGTTTACTGGTTTGTGATGCCTTGCTGTTGTTGTTTTTTACAGCAAAGGAGACGCACAAGGGCACAAAAAAAGGAAACAACAATATAAAAAAAGCCCGCTACTCGCCGCTCCTGTTGTGTTGAGCGTTTCTGCGTTGCGTTATGCTGGATATTTAGCGGTTTTATGCTGTCATGCCTTGTATTCAGCTTTGGTGTTGTCATGCAGTCCTCTCTAGCTCTTCTCTTCCCTTCATTCTCCTTCTTTTCCTTTTCTTTTAATTTTTCCTCCTCATCTCATTCCGCTATCCTTCTTTCCCTTCCTTCCATTGCTATTCCTTTTCTTAACTTTCCGTCTCTTATCTCTACGTACTTTTCTTCTGTACCTTTATTTCTACCTCCCTTTCCCTTTCCTTCATCGCTTATCGCTTCCTCTCGTAATTTCTCTCCTTTTTTTCCCCTCCTCACACTTCTCATGATTCCTCTCCCCTTTCCATCTCCTGTACCTTTCCTTCTGCCTCACTTTCCCTTTCCTTCTTCATTTATCGCTTCCTTTTACAATTTCTCTCCTTTTTCTCCTCTTCACACTTCTCATGATTCCTCTTCTCCCATCTCTTGACTTTCTTATCCATTATTTTCCTCCGCTTCCTCCTCCTCTTCCTCCTCTTCATCATCTAACCTCTCCTCTTCCACGCCATCCCATCTATCGCAATTTCCTTCCACCCTATCATAGTTTCCCCTTCTCACTCCCGACCCTCTTTCTCACACCGTAAAATCATCATTAGTTTCGCTCTTATGGATGTTGTTCTTCTCTCCCACGTCCAGTCTGGGTGTTGCGTCCCTTCGCTTACCGCTTTGGCTTACTTATATATGGTTAAAATTCTTAGACGTATCCACCTTTCATGTCAACTACTTCCAGAGGCCGAAAAGAATGATCAGTCGGGTTCTGATGAGTGTTTTTGTAGGTTCATGGCACAGAGAAAGGGTCAGACCACCACCAGGGTCATTAAATTATCCCTGGAAATGCTCAAAACTCTTACCTACGAAAGCCTTGTCAAATATGTGTGCTTGTGCGCCGATATGTTTGATAATACGGCTCTGTTTACTCTTTACCTTGTCTGAACTTGTCTAAACATGTCTTAACGTGTTAGACTTATACTCTTGATTTGCTTCCATTTTCTGAGCCTACTTGTATCTTTTTTTCCGATTTGATTAAAGGGAAAAATATATGTTTGGCTCCTTTACGAAATAGTTAAGAGTATGGCGTTGCTTACTTTATGATCTCAACGATTAGTATGTTTAGGGGTTTTAACACACACACACACACACACACACACACACACACACACACACACACACACACACACACACCTATACGTGCTATCTATCTCTCTCTCTCTCTCTCTCTCTCTCTCTCTCTCTCTCTCTCTCTCTCTCTCTCTCTCAATACATCACCAAACCCACTTAATTGATTTCCATACTCTTCCTTATCTCACGTCTTCCTTCACTCCACCCAAGCCAATAACAGAGCATAAACATCTTTCTAGTATCCTGTATTATCACTTTCATCCCTTTACTAAACCCACCTGGCACGTATTACCTTCCTTCCTTCCTTGCTTCCTTCCTTGCTTCACCCTAACCTCATTAACGCCAGGTAGCAATCAAGGTGCGGACAGGTGAGTGAGCAGTAATAAAGGTGGCGGAATTAAGCAGTCAGTCGGTAAGTCGAGGGAAGAGAGAGATGATTAAGTGAATGGGAAGGAGAGAAAATACCTTAAGAGAGAGAGACAGAGAGAGAGAGAGAGGAGCACGCGAGGGACAGATGGTGGTGGTGGTGATGCTGGTGGTGGTGGTGGTGGTGGTTGTATAAGGGCTGCGTGCGGGCCCCTTCATGGAATCCGCTGTAATTGATTCGCATAAAGGGAATTAAATGCAACAAAGAGAGGGATCGGAACCCATTTGGAGTCATAATTTTGTGTTACACTTTTTTTTTCTCGTAGTGAGTGAGTAAGTAGAGAGAGTGAGCGAGTGAGAGTGAGAGTGTGTCTGTGTGTTGCCTTTATGATGAGTCTTGTCGCCGAGGAGGAGAGAGAGAGATAGAGAGAGAGAGAGAGAGAGAGAGAGAGAGAGAGAGAGAGAGAGAGAATGGGTGGCATGTGGAGAGAGTGTGTGAGAGAGAGAGAGAGAGAGAGAGAGAGAGAGAGAGAGAGAGAGAGAGAGAGAGAGAGAGAGAGAGAGAGAGAGAGAGAGAGAGAGAGAGAGAGAGAGAGAGAGAGAGAGAATACATATATATGAAAGCCACTCCGTCCAAAATAAGTGAGATATTTGTCACGCGTGGAGCGAGGATGAAGGATGAAGAGGCTGCGAGATCAAGGAGGCGAGATGAAGAGACTGAAGATAAGTGGCGTTAAGAGATACAGAGAGAGATATAGACAAGGAGGAGGAGGAGGAGGAGGAGGAGGAGGAGGAGACAAGAAGAGTAAGAGATGAGAGGCAAGCAGGAGAGAGGTGGAGAGGGACGGAGGCAATAAGAGGCGAGAAAGGGTTAGTGAAGAGGTGTTAGTGTAGACAAAACAAGGGAGGAGGAAGCTTAGTAGTGTTCAGGGCGAGGGAGAAAAAAACCTTGTTGATGGAGGGAAGAATAGGCTGGAGGAAGGAAAAAGGGTGGATAAGGGAGAGAAACAGGGAGGGAAGGGACAGGTATGGAGGGAGAAGGGAGAAAAAAGCTTACTGATAGAGGGAAGAATATGCTGGAGGAAGGAGAAAGGGTGGATAAGGGAGGGAAACAAGAGGAGGAAGAGGGAGGGGACAGGTAGGAAACGGGAGAGAGAAAAAAGCTTATTGATGGATGATAAGATAGTTGGATAAAGAAGAAGGGCTGGATGAGGGAGGAGGGATAAGTGAGGGAGAAGAAGGAAGGGATGAATGAGGGAGGGAAACAGACGAAGGGAACAGGAGGGAGGGAACAGGTAATGAAGGGGAGGGGGGAAAGGACATGTAGGTAGGTAGGTATAAGGGGGAGGGGTAAAGGTGAGCGCCCTCAGGTGAGTTGGCAACGTTTCCCGCGGTAGCCCTGCCAGGTAACCCTCCCTCAGACCCTTAACTTCCGGCTTCTGGGAGAGGGGAGAGGCGAGGCACCGGAAGAGAGGCGGCGCGGGCTGGCTGGAGAGAGGGAGAGAGAAGGAGGGTGAGGGAAGGTATGGGAGGGGAGGTGGATGGTGTAAGGAAGTGGAAGGGGCAGGGTAAAGCGTATAGCGGCGCCCTTAGACAGCTGTGGTGGTGGTGGTGATAGTGGTGGTGATAGTGGTGGTGGTGTTGGTGGTGGTGCCGCCCGTATTATTGGTGCTGGAAGGTCATATCGATTAGATTACGCAAGAGTGTTTCGTGATGAGGTATTTTTAGCGGTGCTCATAACGCCGCCGAAGTGTATATATAGTGTATGTGTGTGTGTTTGTGTGTGAGAGGGAGTGGATAGGTAATGGGTGTGGGAGTGGGTGTGGGTGGGTTTGGATGCCTGTAAAGGGGAATGGGTGTGTGGGGATATGTGGGGAGGCAAGGGAGGGGTGTGTGTGTGTGTGGGGGAGTGTATAGAAGGGGACTGGTGTGGGTGGGTGTGGATGCCTGTAAGGGGAATGGGTATGTGGGGGTATGTGGGGAGGGATGGGAGGAATGTCTGTGTGTGTGTGGGGTGTATAGAAGGGGACTGGTGTGGGTGGGTGGGGATGCCTGTAAGGGGAATGGGTATGTGGGGGTATGTGGGGAGGGAGGGGAGGAATGTCTGTGTGTGTGTGGGGTGTATAGAAGGGGACTGGTTAGGTGTGTGTGTGACTATGGTTGCAGTTGTTTTTTTCATTAATCTACACTTACCGACCATTAGAATTAATCCGACAATGTCATCAGTATTTCAATATTTTTCTCTTAATTGCCAACAAACAAACAAGCAAACAAACAAATCCACATTCCACTAAACATAAGCCATTTTTACCGCGGATATTTTACCACACCACAACACATTCTTTCACTTAGACATTTATCTCGCTTCTATTTATTTATTCGTTTAATTTTCTCGCGCAGATAAAACACCAAACAAAATACCATCGGAGAATCTCATTATAATATTTTCGCCGACTCGGAAAACTCTCGCTCACTCTTTTACGCCAATGTTTCTTTCGCTAATGATCGCAAAATGTTCCCTAACGATTTGAACGCAGCTGTAATTACTCGGGGGGGGGGGGGGGGGGGGGGGGGGGAGGAGGGGGAGGATGAAAGGGGGAGAGAGGAGCAAGGTAAAGGCCAAGGTGTGTGTGTGTGTGTGTGTGTGTGTGTGTGTGTGTGTGTGTGTACTGATAATAGGTAAGGTAAGGAGTGTGTGTGTGTGTGTGTGTGTGTGTGTGTGTGTGTGTGTGTGTGTGCACATATAGGAAGGGGGAATCGAAGTGGCGTGTAGGGTAAAGAAGGGAGCGAAGAGGTATGATAAATGAGAGAAGATAGGGAGAAGGGAGGCAGGAGGGAGACAAAAAAAGAGAGAGAAGAGGAACAGAGAGCCAGGCAGGGAGGGAGGGAGACAAAGGGAGCAAGAAGGAGGGTGGGTGAGGGAGGGAGGGAGGTGGGAGGAGGAAGGGAGAGAGAGGAGGGTACAACCTACTACTATACTCTCTCAGACAAAGGAAATCAATATTGTGATGTACATTCCCTATGAGGAGAGCAAGAGGGGAAAAATATCGACACTCAGGAACGGAAAGTAAACTGAGGGAGGATGACCCGGGGCCCGAGGGAGAGCTAAATGGCCAAGGGAACTATATATTGAAAGGACATTGGGGGGGGAGGGGGAGGAGGTTAGAAGGGAGAGAGGACATGGAGAGAAGATTATTAAGAGAGGAAATGTGTGGCAATTGACAAGCTTGATATAGAGGGCAAGATTGACATAGGCAGAGGAACTATATATTGAAAGGTCACTGAGGGGGGAGGGGGAGGAGGTTAAAAGGGAGAATGGACGTGGAGAGAAGATTATTAAGAGAGGAAATGTGTGGCAATTGACAAGCTTGATATAGAGGGCAAGATTGACATAGGCAGAGGAACTATATATTGAAAGGTCACTGAGGGGGGAGGGGGAGGAGGTTAAAAGGGAGAGAGGACATGGAGAGAAGATTATTAAGAGAGGAAATGTGTGGAAATTGACAACCTTGATATAGAGGACAAGATTGACATAGACAGAGGAACTATATATTGAAAAGGCACTGAACTAGAGGTAGAGGGGAGAGTGGACATGTAGAGAAGGTTATTAAGAAAGGAAATAAATGGCAATAGGCTTGAGCGATATACTGAAGGGCAAATGGACATAGGCAGAGGAACTATATATTGAAAGAACACTGGAAGGAGGAATTAACAGAGTGGACACGGGCCATATTCTTAATTAGGAATGAAATATGTTGTAATAAAACTGGATATTGGAGGGCAAGTTGGACATAGGCGGTGGAAGTATTTATTAAAAGAACACTGAATGGAGGGTAGATGTGACATAGTGGACATAGGAGAAAGTTAATAAGGAAGGAGATGGGTGGCAGTAGATTAGCTTACATGATATGGAGGACAAGATGGACATAGGCAGGGAAAGTCTATATTAAAAGGTCACTGAAGGGAGGATGAAAAGGAACAGAGTGGACATAGGGGAGAAGTTTAATAAGGAAGGAAATGTGTGTTAATTGACAAGGTGGCTATGGAGGGCAAGGAGGACATAGGCAGGAAAAGGAGATACTGAAAAGACATTAGAGAGTAGGAAGGAGAGAATGGGCATGGGGAGGAAGGAAATGTGGGTAAGAATGGCAATACTAACAATAAATAAGCTGGATATGGAGAGCAAAGCGGAAATAGGCATGAAAAGTGTATACAGAAAACACACACACACACACACACACACACTCACACACACACATACATACGGGTAATCGATAAAGGAACACCTGGGGAAACCTGGGAAAAGGTGAGCTGGCGATAACCTTTTTTTTCTGCCACTCACGCTCGGTCGGCGCCGCGTCCCGAAGAGAGAGAGAGAGAGAGAGAGAGAGAGAGAGAGAGAGAGAGAAATATGTTCATCAGTGTTCTTCGGATTGTTCTTACTTCGGCTCAGTTTATGAAGAGATCAGTTTCATGGTAGGGAAGAACTTCAATCTCATAGTTACACCAAGGCTTTTTAAGAGTGGGGAGAGGCATGGCTGTATTTTTTTGTCCGTATATGTGGTGGTTTATGTAAAAGAATCCACCCTTCCTTTCCCTCTTTTTCCTTGCCCTCCCCACTGTATGGTTCTTCCTCCTCTTCCTGCTCCTGCTATTAATTCTTCTTCCTCCTCTTCCTGCTCCTGCTATTAATTCTTCTTCCTCCTTCGGTTATTCAAAAGACTTCCTCGACTTCCTTACCCTCCCGCAAGCACCGATCATCATACAGGTTATTCTCCCCAACACACCTTTCCCTCTCCCCGCCTCGGTTCTCCCCCTCTTCCTGCTCCTACTTCTCTTCTTCCTCCTCCTTTTCCTTCAGTTGTACGTAAGACTTCCTCACCCTCCCGCAAGCACCCTTCATTACACAGGTTATCCCCCACACCTTTCCCTCCCCTCGCCTCATTCTTTCTCTTCCTGCTCCCACTCCTTCTTTAATTGTACATAAGACCTCCTCACCCTCCCGCATGCACACTGCCGACCCCTCCCACCTTCCCCTCCCGCCTGCCCGGTTCCCACAGGTTCACCCCGTGGCACAGGTTGGTCCCTCATTAAGTGGGTCATTGTGTTGTGGCGGTGCGTGGCGTCACACCTCATGGGGCCGGCGCGCTCGTGGGAGTCTGTTGGCTCTTCCTATATACTGGTCTTGTTCCTTCCTCTTCCGGCTGTCTCTTCCTATATTGCGTGCTTCCGCTTCCTAGTCTTATTGCGGTTGATCTTCTTCCTCCTCTTCCTCTTCTTCCTCCTCCTCTTGGCTTCTGTGTTTTGGTATGTATACATGGGTCTTCTTTCTTTCTTTCCAAATGTTTTTATATTTGTTTGTTTTTGCTTTACTTTTGTTGTTACTGTTGTGTTTTTATCATCTCGTTTTTCTTTTTCATCTTGCCCTTGTTCCTATTCTTTTTTTTGGTTCTTACTTTTCTTTTATTTTTGTTCTTCATGTTCTAGTTCTTGTTCTTATTCATTTCTTCTTGTTTTTCTTCTTGCTCGTGTTGTTCGTCTTCTCTATCATCATCATCATCTTTTTTTTCCTATCCCTGTGTATTATAGCAATCTTAATATCCCACTATCCTCCCCTCCTCCTCTTCCTCCTCGTCCTCCTCCTCTTCCACCTCCTGGGCCGCCTCATCGTGGCTCCGCGGGTTGGGTGGGTCTCGTTTTTACGGGGTCGCGTGCCGGACTTCCGTGAGAACCTGGGAGGGTAAACACCGCGAGCCGGATACACGCTGCCGGAAGCCTATGGACCCCCCTGCCCCCCCCTCTGCCCCTCCCCCTCTACCATCACCATAACCACCACCATCACTACCAGCATCACGGGACTGTAAGCATCTGAGAGAGAGAGAGAGAGAGAGAGAGAGAGAGAGAGAGAGAGAGAGAGAGAGAGTGTTGGATGCTGCTGCTGCTGATGATGATGATGATGATTATGATGGTGATGATGGTGATGGTGCCGTGCTAATGGTTGGGGTGATCTTATATATATAGACACCATCACCACCAACAACAACTCCATCATCATCATCACTACCATCACAATCACCACCATTACCACCACCACCACCATCATCAGCATCATCAGCACAACCACCACCACCATCACCACAGCAGCTGATCAAACTATACCCACTGAACCTTATCGCTATTGTCTACACCTCCACCCCCCCTTCACCCCGTCAGCCAAGGTAGTTAGTCATGCGTGTAAAGAACAGAAACTCTTAATTAATGGTTCCCAGGTCATCCATTACATCCTCCCTTAGCCTCCCTTACTTCGCTCTCCCTTTATGCTCCCTTTAGCTTCCCTTTACGTGTAGTCTCCCTTTTTGTTTCATTCTCCCTTCGTCTTCCCTTCACTATTCCCTTCAGTCTCCCTTCATCCTCCTTTTATGTTCCCTGCAACTTCCCTTTAGTCTCCCTTCACCCTCCCTTAACTTTCTCTTCACCCTTATCGTTACCTCCCTTTACTGTGTCTTCATCCTCCCTTCATCTTTTTTTCCTCTCACCCTCCCTTAAATTTGCCTTCCCTTTTCCTTTTTTTCCCTTTAGTTTCCCTTCATTCTCCTCTTATCCTCCCTTCATCTTCCCTTCACCTTCCCTAAACTTTTCCCTTACCTCCCTTCACTGTGTCTTCAACCTCCCTTCCGCCTCCCTTCATCTCTTTTTCCTCTCACCTTCTCTTAAATTTCCCTTCCCTTTTCTTTTCAGACTCCCTTCATCTTCCTTTAATCTCTCTTTCCTCTCACCCTCCCTTAAATTCACCTTCCCTTTTCCTTTCAGACTCTCTTCATCTTCCTATAATCTCCTTTTCCTCTCACCCTCCCTTAAATTCACCTTCCCTTATCCTTTTTTCCTTTGGTGGCTTTTAAATGAGTCGTGAGGGTATGCTGTTTTAAAATCCAACAGGGAATCGGTAAGGAGAATCGAAGAGCATTTAATTATTTGATCGTCCCTTTAGATAAATCCCTTGCATGTGTTTAGTCCCAGTAGCCCCTTGCGAGGCCTCACCCATACCTGTCCCTTCCCACAGAACCCAACCAGGTGTGGCGCGTGTGTGGGGGGGAGAGGAGCTAGGGGACAGGAGGGTAGTTGGTTGACTGGTTGTGGCTGACTGGTTGATGGCTGGCCGCGTCCCACCACCACCACACAAATTACCTGATCATCTCACTCCCTCATCTCCCTCTCCCACGCTCATCCTCGTTTCTCATTACTCTATTCACTCACTCCACTCACTCCTCCTCCTCCTCCTCCTCCTTCCCTGATCATTCCCTTTCTTCTCATAACTTCTCCCCTCACTCTGAACACCCATAAACTAAGCCTTCAACTTCCCCACTCCCTGACTCTCCCGGCCACTCCCCCACTCCCCCACTCCTACGCCCTCCCCCTCCCTCTCTCTCATTACCCTTCACTCACTCACTCATTCACCTCTCACTCTTCCTTCCCTTACACCGACCACCCGTAGACTGACCCCCTTACTCACTCACTCTCATTCTCCCTCTCTCACGCCACTCCCTCTCTCTCTCTCTCATCACATTTCACTCACTCACTCTCTCTCTCACTCCCTCTTCCCTTACGCCAGCCATCCATAGACTGACCTTCCCATTTCTCCTCTCTCACTCTCTAAAGCGCCTATCACACTGGGCACTTTTTCCTCCGACCTCCGACAAATCGGCGGTACCGCCTACCTCCAGCACTTTTTCCGCCGACTGTCGGAGCAAATTTGCAGCCCGTACCATTCGGGAAAAAGTCGGAGGAAGGCGGAAGAAACTACCGAGTCAAATGACATCCTGTAAACATTACTGAAAAAAATAAACTATTTGCCATGGTTAATGTATTTATTGCACATTTTGGAGTAACATATGGAACATAAATAGACAGTATTACAAACAAAACACAACTTTATGGTGTAAGAACATAGGCTTTCAGTTGACTTCGCGGGGAACCAAACAATAACAAACTCACATGGCTCTCTCTCCTTGCAAGCCACTGCCGTCTCCACGCCCGTTTCTTCTTCTTGTCTTGAAGATGAAATCGCTCGTATAGCAGTGCTGCGACGACAATATTACTCGAGTTGGAGGGCAGTAGCTGGAACAGGTTGGCCATTGCTGCTGGAGCTGGAGGTAGGATGTAAACAAGCGAGTGTGCTAGCAGGTGTCGGCGGTACCGCCTGAAATCGGAGGTCGGAGGTAGGAGGTCGGAGAAAAGTGCCCAGTGTGATAGGCGCTAACTCCTCACTTCCCCTCCATCACTACTCACACTCACTCCACTCACCACCTCTCACGCCTTCCCTTGACTCGGCTACCCGCATGGACTCACTCTCCCATGCACTCACTCACTCTCCCATGACCTTGCTCCTCTCCCCAGTTACCTGCCCACTCATCCCTCTCACCCTCACTCTCCCAGTCTCCCACGCCTACCCCCCTGTCCTCCTCTCCCCTGTCCCCTCCTCCCATGTTCGTCCCCCCTTGTTTTAGATAACGCATGAAACTTAAGGTCCCGCCACGACCCTCCCGAACACTCCCGGACCCTCCCGCCAGTCCTCTCGGGTTACCTGGAGACATCTGTGATTAATCGGAAGGGAGGAAACATGGAAACATGGAAATGCAGGCAACAGAAAGCCTATTGGCTCATTACGAGGTCGCCCGCTTGGGTGATTTAATCTGCTCGACCGCCACTTGGGGCTTGGTGAGCAGATGAAAGCACCTCGATATTGAGGAGCAGATGGAAGCCCCTCGTTATTCAGTTTACTCCTGACGCAGCGAAATGACGGTCGATTCTATATTTGAAGGAGTTGATGGTATTCGCATTTACTACTTCTGAGGGAAGATTGTTCCAGTGGCGGATGACTCGGTTTGAAAAGAAACTCCTTCCAATGTCTGTGTTACATCGACTCGACTGAATGGGTAAACCGTTATTTCTAGTTCTTGAGTTGGTTTGCAGTTCAAAGAATTTGGAGTAATCGACGTTATTGAACTTTTTTAGATACTTGAAGACTTGAATCATGTCCCCTCGTAGGCGTCTTTTCTCCAATGTAAAGAGATTGAGTCGCTTGAGTCGTTCCTCGTACGGTTGAGCCCTGAAAGTTGGAATCATCTTTAGGCGCGTCGTTGAATCCTTTTCCAGTAAAGCAATGTCCTTTCTGTAATTGGGAGACCAGAACTGCACTGCATACTCGAGGTGCGGTCTTACCATGGAATTATACAAGGATAGCATCACGTCTGGTGTTTTACACTGAAGTTCCTCGCTATGAACCCGAGCATAATGTTGGCCTTGTTGTATGCTTTTTACAGTGATTCGCGTGTTTCAGGTCACTGCTGATAGTGACTCAAGATCCTTTCCTCCTGCATCGCTTGCAGAGGTCTCCCATTCATGATGTATGTGTGGTTACTAGTTTGGGACCCAATGTGCATGACTTTGCATTTGTCAACATTAAAAGACATTTGCCATTTTTCCGACCCTTCGATAATGTGATTGAGGTCTTTCTGAATGATTTCGCAGTGTCTTTGTGAGGGCATCTCCACCCACCTTGGTGTCATCTGCAAATTTCGATATTGTGGATGATTTCAGTCCTAGATTCATTGATATATATGATAAAGAGGATGGGTCCCAGCACTGACCCTTGAGGCACTCCACTAGTGACTGGTAGCCAATCGGAAGGCTGTCCGTTGAGTAGTACTCGTTGTTTTCTGTCGGTGAGCCAATCTCTTATCCACGCGATCAGATTGGCTCCGATGCCCGCCGAGTGCAGTTTCTTAAGGAGTCGCTCGTGCGGTACCTTGAGGGAGAATGGGAGAGAGTGAGGGTGTGTGATTTGGGGGAGGAAATGGGGGATGGTATGGGAAAAGATGGGAGACAGGGAGAAGGGGAGAGGATTAAGGAAGATATGTGTTTTGGGGGAGGTGAGGAAGAAGGGAAGAAGGGAAGGAGAGCTGTATGGGAGAGGAGAAAGGAGGCTAGAAGGTGAAAGGGAGGAAATCAAGGTCTGTGTTTTAAGGGAGGAGAACCGTTCTAGTTCTTGAGTTGGTTTTGCAGTTCAAAAGAATTTGGAGTAATCGACGTTTATTGAACTTTTGAATACTTGAACTTGGATCATCGCATGGGCGTCTTTTTCTCCAATGTAAAAAAGTTGGAGTCGCTTGAGTCGTTCCTCGTACGGTTGAAAGAGCCTGAGATTGGAATCATCTTTGTGGCGCGTCGTTGAATCCTTTCAGTAAAAGCAATGTCCTTTCTGCAGCAATTACCAGGAGCCAGAACTGCGCATACTCGAGGTGCGGTCTTACCATGGAGATTATACAAGGATAGCATCGTCTGGTGGTTTACTCGAAGTTCTCGCTATGAACCCGGAAAAATATTTGGCCTTGTTGTATGCTTTTTTACGGTGATTCGCGTGTTTGGTCGCACATTGGTGACTCAAGATCCTTTTCCTCCTGCATCGCTTGCAGAAGTCTCCCACATTCATGATGTATGTGTGAGTTCACTATTTTGGGACCCAATGTGCATGACTTTTGCATTTGTCAACATTAAAAAAGACATTGCCATTTTTCGACCAAATTTCGATAATGTGATTGAGGTCTTTCTGGTCGATTTCGCAGTCGGTCTTTGTGAGCATCACCCACCTTGGTGTCATCTGCAAATTTCGATATTATTGGATTTCAGTCCTGATTCTAGTCGATGATATATATGATAAAGGATGGTCCAACTTTTGACCTTGAGGCCTCCACTAGTGACGACTGGTAGCCAATCAGGCTGTCCGTTGAAGTAGTACTCGTTGTTTCTGTCAGTGAGCAATCTCTTATCCACGCAGTCAGATTGGCTCCGATGCCCCTCAGTCCCAGTTTCTTAAAGAGTCGCTCGTGCGAAGGTACCTTCGAGAAGAATGGGAGAAGTGAGGTGTGTGATTTGGGAGAAATGGGGGATGGTATGGGAAAGATGGGGAAGACAGGGAGAAGGGAAGGATTAAGGAAGATATGTGTTTTTGGGGAGGTGAGGAAGAGGAAGAAGGGGAAGAGGAGACAGGCTGTATGGGAAGAGGGAGAAAGGAGAGCTAGAAGGGTGAAAGGAGAGGAAATCGGAGTCTGTGTTTAAGGGAGAGATATGGGAGAAGGATTTCTAGTTCTTGAGGTTGGTTTTGCAGTTCAAAAGAAATTTGGAGTAATCGGCGTTATTGAACTTTAGATACTTGAAGACTTGAATCATGTCCCCTCGTAGGCGTCTTTTCTCCAATATAAAGAGAGATTGAGTCCTTGAGTCGTTCCTCGTACTGTTTGAGCCCTGAAAGTTGGAATCATCTTTTAGCGCGTCGTTGAATCCCTTTCCAGTAAAAGCAATGTCCTTTTCTGTAATTGGGAGACCAGAACTGCACTGCATACTCGAGGAATTGCGGTCGTACCATGGAATTATACAAGGATAGCATCACGTCTGGTGTTTTACACTCGAAGTTCCTCGCTATGAGACGAGCATAATGTTGTGCCTTGTTGTATGGCACAGTGACAGTTCGCGTGTTTCAGGTCACTGCTGATAGTGACTCAAAGTCCCTTTCCTCCTGCATCTCCTTGCAGAGTCTCCCATTCATGATGTATGTGGTTGCTATTTTGGGACCCAATGTGCCGCTGACTTTGCATTTATCAGCATTAAAAGACATTGCCATTTTCCGACCATTCGATATGTGTGATTGGGAGGTCTTTCTGAATGATTTCGCAGTCGGGTCTTTGTCCAGGGAGCATCTCCACCCTGCCAGTGTCATCTGCAAATTTCGATATTGTGGATTTCAGTCACGATTCTAGGTCATTGATATATATGATAAAGAGGATGGAGTTCAGCTTGCTGACCTTGGAGCCTCCACTAGTGACTGGTAGCCAATCGGAAGGCTGTCGTTGAGTAGTACTCGTTGTTTTCTGTCGGTGAGCCAATCTCTTATCCACGCGATCAGATTAACAAACCGATACTCCTAAAGTCCAGTTTCTTAAAGGAGTCCTCGTGCGGGTACTGAGGGAGAATAGGAGAGTGAGGTGTGTGATTTGGGGGAGAAATGGGGGAGATGGTATGGGAAAAGATAGGGAGACAGGGGAGAAGGGGCGAGGATTAAGGAAGATATGTGTTTTGGGGGAGGTGAGGAAGAAGGGAAGAAGGGAAGGAGACGAGAGCTGTATGGGAGAGGAGAAAGGGAGGCTAGAGAAGGGTGAAAGGGAGGAAATCAAGGTCTGTGTTTTAAGGGAGGAGATATAGGAGAGAAGAGGGAAGAGATAAGAGTGCTGGGGAGGTAGAGATGGGGAGGAAAGACAGAGACAAGGGGAGGATGGAAGAGTTTATGGATGGGAGAGGATGGAAGATGAGGAGGGGAGAAGGAGAGTGGAGAGGAGAGGAAAGAAACGGAGTCGAAATAAGGAGTAGGAGAGAACTGTCGATAGGAAGGGTAGAAAACTATAAAGGATGAAATATATAAGGGGGAAGTCAAAGGGGAGAGAGAGAGAGGAGAGGAAGACTAGAGAATTGCAAACGAAGAGATAGGGAGAGAGAGAGAGTGGAGGGTGCAAGGGAGAGGAAGTGAAGAAGAAGAAAGGAAGAAGAAGACAGGAAAACGGAAGGGGAAAGGGAGAGGAGATGAAACTGCCGGGGAAGGGGGGGAACCGAGAGGGAGATAAGTAACATAGGGAAAGGGAGATAAAAAAGGAGGAGACATGGGGAGGAGAAAAAAGGAGAGAAAGAAAGAGAAGGAAAAAAGCTGTATAGAGAGGAGAAATGGGAGAAAAATTAAAAAAGAGAAAAGGAGGGAGAAGGAGGAATGAGAAGAAAGGGAAGAGAAAGGAGACATGGGTAAAAGAAATCGAGGAGACAAAAGGAGAGAGAAAGGAAGAAAAGCTGTAAAGGAACAATGTGAAAAAAAAAGGAGAGAGAGGAGGGGAGAAGGGAAGGAATGAGGGAGAGGGGGAGAGAAGAGAAAGTGTGTGTGTGGGATTACGAAGGGGAGAGAAAACAGGGAGGGAAAAAATGTTCCTTTGGAGGAAATTGTGAGGAGAGGTTTACCTTATCTTACCTGAGAGAGAGGCAGGTTAGAGAATAATTATGTAGTGAAAGATAAAGAAACTACACCTTAAGAAACATTGATGAGGATTCTCTAAGGTAGGGAAAATTACTGAAGAGAAAATAAGCCAAAGAAGATGCCGACGAAGAAGGAGGAGGAGGAGGAGGAGGAGGAGGAGGAGGAGGAAAAAGCTAAGAAAGAGAAAAGAAGAAAAACGAAAGAAGAAGAAACAAGGAAAGGAGAGAAGAACAAGAATACAAGAAATACAAGAACAAAACAGAAAAAAAAGCAACAAGAAGGAAAATAAGTAAGCGGCAGAATAAGTAAACAAACAAATTCAGAGGACAACTTTTAGGAAGGAAATAAAATAAATGGGGACTCCAGAATATATAATTAAACACGCCTGCCATAAGTGAAAAGAGAAACCAGCCAAGAAGGAGAAAGAGAAAAGAAGGGAGAAAGAATTAAGAAAGAAAGGGAGGAGAAGGAGAAGAAGAAGGAGGAGAAGGAGGAGGAAACGGCAAAGAGCGACAGGAGAGATCTAACTACCACTCAACCCAAATGCCTCCTTTTCTGTCTCCTATCTTTACTATATGCCTCTCTTCCCCTTCTTCTTTCCCACTTCTAATCACTCACATCTTCTTCCTTACCCTCCTTTTCGTCACCTCCCAAATCTCCCCTCCCCCCCAGTTCCTTCATCATTCCTTTCTCTCTCTCTCTCTCTCTCTCTCTCTCTCTCTCTCTCTCTCTCTCTCTCTCTCTCTCTCTCTCTCTCTCTCTCTCTCTCTCTCTCTCTCCTCTCTCTCTCTCTCTCTCTCTCTCTCTCTCTCTCTCTCTCTCTCTCTCTCTCTCTCTCTCTCTCTCTCTCTCTCTCTCTCTCTCTCTCTCTCTCTCTCTCTCTCTCTCTCTCTCTCTCTCTCTCTCTCTCTCTCTCTCTCTCTTATTTCCCTTCATTCCTTCATCCCTTGCTATTTTACTCCCTTTTCCTCCCTCAAGTCTTTTTCCTTCAATTTCTTCATCATTCCATCTCCTCCGTCTCTGTTATTTCCCTTCATTCCTTCATTCTTTCCTTCTTCTCTTCCTTTCTTTTCCTCTCTCAATTCCTCTTCTCCCATTCCCTCATCCTTCCCTCCCTCCCTGGCATTGTTATTTCTCTCCTTTCATTCTTTCATCCCTTGCTATACCTTCTCTTCCTTTCTCTTCCCTTCTCTTCCTTTCTCAACTCTTCTTCCCCCATTCCTTCTTGTCGCTGTTATTTTTCTCCCTTCATTCCTTCATCCCTTGCTATATACCTTCTCTTCACTTTTCTTCCCTTCTCTTCCTCTCTCAAGTGAATAAGTTGTTGAGAGCTCAGAGCCTCCACAACAACACCCTCTAGCGGTAAAAGGAGGAGTGAATATACGTGTCAGAGGTGGGACGTAATTACCGTAGACAGTTTTATTTTCGCCGCTTTAATGTCAAGGAATTACCTGTTGTCTTCTCTGGGTCTTAGCCGCTTCTTTGAACCGGCCGTGCAAACATATTTTCTTGGGGGTACTGTAATATATGTTCTAAGCCTCACTTCTTACTAAGCTTGTTGTTATTACTCTAAGCGGCAAAGGGAGACGGGTGGTTTTTTTTATCTTTTTTTTTGTGTGTGTGTGTGTCTTTGATTGAGTCTTAGGCCTGTGTGTTTGTGTGTTTGTTGGTTACCTGTTTTATCCTTGTCTTGTTTGTTTCTTGGATTTTCTGTTCTGTTTCTTACTTTTTTTTCTTGTGTTATGTGTTTGTTTGTTACCTGCTCCGTGGTCTACCTGTTCCGTGGTCTATCTGTTCCGTGGTCTACCTGTTCCGTGGTCTACCTGTTCCGTGTCTTTCCTTTTCCGTGTGAATTACTTGTTTCTTGTCTTATTGTTTCGTTGTTACTTTTTCCTTGTTTTACCTGTTCCTTGTCTTACTTTTTTCTTATCGTACGTGTTCTGTGTGCTACTTGTCTTCCTTGTCTTCCCTGTTTCTTATCTTCTTCAAATATTCCGTATACACTACAGATAAAATTTGGCGCGCTTTGGCCCACTCAAATTGACTTCACAGCTGAGTGGGACTATACTAGATACTTGAAATACATACCATCTACTACTTCGATTCCTTAAAGATGGCGGCGAGCGTGCGAAGTGAGTCTGGGACGAGCGTAAGAAGCGTCGGGGCGGCCATCACCGTCTTCAAGGAGCCGTCGTGTGGAGGAATGCGGCCCAGAGTATTGGCTGGGCCGCGCGCCGCTCACCCCGCCGATTGGTCCGCCGCCGCATTCCTCCACACTCCTTCCGCCAATACGCGTGCGGGGGCGGGTCTCGGCGTAAGGAGGGACCCGAGAATCATTAAGACAGTTTTACAAGACGCCCTCCTCCTCCTCGTCCTCCTCCCTCCAAACCTAACCTGCCCTCCTTCCTTCGTTCCTCCATTTTCCTCTGAGACTGTGTGTGGATTAGCGTCTGTGTTTCTTTCGTCGTCTTCAGAGCTCGAGTGTTGCGTTGGTGTTTCCGTAAAGTGAGAATTTCGTGGTTCCTTTCGTTTGTATTGGTTTTCTCTCCTCGCTGTTGATTGTAGTAAGTTTAAGCTGAAGACATGATATTTAGGAGACGGAGAAGAATGTAACAGAACGGTGATCTGACTATGAAAAAAAAATATATGTAATTTCAATGTGTGTGTGTGTGTGTGTGTGTGTGTGTGTGTGTGTGTGTGTGTGTTCCTCTAAATCTGGCGCTCACAAACAAAAAATCATCTTCTCTTTCTCCTCTCCTACTTCCTCCCCTCCTTCTTCACCTTCTCCATCATCATCATCATAATCATAATCATCTTCATATTCTTACACCACCATGCTCCCTCTTCTTCCTCCTCCTCTACCCTTTCCTCTTCACCACCTCCCCTTCGTCACCTCCTCGATCATCCTCTACCCCCTCCTTTTCACCTCCTCCCCTTCGTCACCTCCTCGATCATCCTCTACCCCCTCCTCTTCACCACCTCCCCTTCCTTCACCTCCTCGATCATCCTCTACCCCCTCCTCTTCACCTCCTTCCCTTCCTTCACCTCCTCGTTCAATCTCATCACAATCAGCTTCATTTTCTTACACCACCGTCCTCCTCCTCCCTCCCCTCTCCTCCTCCTCATCCTCATCACTGTTACATCTGCCACCCCGCTAATCGTCCCTGTTGCTGCGGCAGTGACCGGCGTGCTCCCCTCGATAAGCCGTTTGTAGAGAGGGATGCAGTGACATGTTTGTGCTCTCTTCCCTCAAGTGTTGTCGCCGCGCCGAAGCCTATAACGATCTAACAATAATAGTAATAGTAATAATAGTAATGCTAGACCTGTACACACACACACACACACACACACACACACACACACACACACACACACATACACATTATACGACAAACCCTTTTACTGTCACTGCACCAAAGTCTCAATTATTACTCTTTTTATCATTATTGTTGTTGCCGCTACTACTACTACTACTACTACTACTACTACTACCACCACCACTGAAGGGCCGCAGGAGGGAGAGGTTGTAGAGGCGCCATTACTTCCAGACAGAGAAGGGAAAACCACTATGAATATATATCAGACACAGACTCTGGGGAGCGTCTCGTGAGTGTGTGGGCAGCGAGGGAGGGAAGGAGGCGGCGGAGGAATGGAGGGAGGAAGGGAAGAGAGGGAGGGAAGGACGGGACAGAGAAAGGGATAAGGAGAGGACAGAGGAGCGGTAGGAAAGGATAGAGGATAGAGGGAGAGAAGAAATCGTCAGAGAGAAGCAGAGGATAGAGGAAGAGGAATAAAGGGAGGAAGGAAGAGAAGGAGGGAAGAAAGGTACAGGGGAGAATAAGAAAGGATAGAGGGAGATAAGGAGGGGAGAGAGAGAATAAAGGAAAGGATAGAGGTAGGGAAGGAAGTGGCGGAGGAATGGAATAGAGGAAGAAACAGAGAGAGTGAAGTAGAGGAGAGAGGGAGAGAGGGAAAGTATAGAAGGAGGGAAGGAGGCGACAGAGGAAAGAAAGGAGGAAGGAGCAGGGAGAGAGGGAGGGAAGAAGGGGAAAGAGGATGGAGGGAGGAAGAATGATGATGGATATAAAATGAAGAGGGGAAAAGAGGAAGGGACAGATGAAGAGGAGACAAAGACAAAGTGAGGAAAAGAGGAGGAGGAAAGGAAAGGACAGAGAAATGAAGGGAGTGAATGGAGGGACGAAGAGAGGAAAGGAGGAAGGGATATCGGAAGGAAAGGGTTACGGACATACTATATAAGGGAGGAAGGAGTGAGAGCAACATAGAGAAAGAATTAAGAAAAGAGCAGTAGAAGAAGATGGAGAAAGGGAGAGAAAGGATGGAGCGAGGTAATGATGAAAGAAAAGGGAAGGAAGAGGTGAATGCAGACGAGAGGAAAGGAGAAAGGGAAGGGACTGAGAGAGCGAAAGGAACGGAGAGAAGAGGGTGGAGAAGTAAGAGGCGAAAGAGGAAAATAAAGAGAAGTAAGAAAATGGACGAATGAAAAAAAGGCGAATGGGTGGAAGAGGAGAGGGATAGAAGGAGGAGGAAGGAAGATAGAGAACATAGGGAGGAATAAAGGGAAGAAGGATGGATAGAAGGGAGAGGAATAGGAAGAGGAAGTAGGGTAGAGAACACAGGGAGGAAGGAATAAAGGGAATAGGGAAGAACGAAGGGAGGGATGGAAGGAAGAAAGCAGAGAAGGAATGTAAAATTAGATGAAGGGAGAAAAGATGGGAGGGAAGGAGGGAATGAGAGAGGCACACTGGGAGAAGAAATAAAGAAAATAAAGGGAAGGAGGAAAGTCGAAAAGGAGGAGGGATGGAGGGAAGAACGAAGGGAGGGATAGAAGGAAGAAAGTAAAGAAGGAATGTATATATAGGACTGGAAGAAGGGAGAGAAGATGGAAGGGAGGAAATGGGAGAGGCAGAAGTAAAGAAGGGGAAGGGAAGGAATAGAGCCGAACTGATAGAGCCTGGTGGACAGTTCTTTCTAAATTGACGTGTGGAATTGGCTCTGGATTGGCTGATCGAGTGACGCAATAATCTCCATCATCTAACAAACTGTATTTTCTCACCACCGTGTAGCCGGGATGGGGTCCGTTGGGCGAAGATGATGATGGTGATGATGGTAGGGGTGATGATGATGATGATGGTGGTAGTCGGTGAGTGAAAATAATTGGGTTACGGAAAGGGCAAGTTTCTGTACGGATATGAAGTCGGTCATTAAGGCTCCATAAAAAGAAGTGTTCGGTTTAAGGTAAAGCGTCTCGTCTCTTTTACGTATATAAAAAAAATGTAATAAGTAAAAAAAATATAGAGTATCGGATGTTTACGAAGCCATTATTAACTTTTTAGCATTCCCTTAAGAAGCATTTAGATAGATAGATAAATAGATAAATACATTGATAGATAATTAGTTATATAAGTGTGTGTAATAGTGATGAGGTTGATGATGACAAAAATTCTTATAGTTTTTGTGAACATGGAGGCGGTGGCTGACTGGTTACCGTGAGAGAGAGAGAGAGAGAGAGAGAGAGAGAGAGAGAGAGAGAAGAGAAGACGTTGTAGGGGAGAGGAGGGGAAGGGAAGGAGAGGAAGGGAGAGGAGGGACGGGGATGGGAAAATGTAGAGAGAAGGGAAGAGAAGGGGAAGTGTGGAGGATTAAGAGGAACGGAGAGCAAGGGGAGAGGAGGCGCGGGGCGGAGGGGGAGGCAGTGCTTGAGGGGCGAGGGGGCAGCGCCCCAGGCAGCAGCAGGTGACGCAGCCGCCTTGAACCCTTCCGAGGGGGGCAAAACTCTGGCAACCGCACCGCCTCCCTCCCCTGCCCCCTTCTTTCCTCCCTCCCTCCCTTCCGTCTTACCTTTCTTCTCACTTGTCTTCCCTCCTCCTCCTCCCTCTCTTTCCTCCTCCTCTTTCCTCCTCTCTCTCTCTCTCTCTCTCTCTCTCTCTCTCTCTCTCTCTCTCTCTCTCTCTCTCTCTCTCTCTCTCTCTCTCTCTCTCTCTCTCTCTCTCTCTCTCTCTCTCTCTCTCTCTCTCTCTCTCTTCCTCCTCGTCTCCTTAGCCTTCTTTTTTTTTCCTTTTCATCCTCCTCCGCTCCTCCTACCACTCTTTCCCTCCATGCTTCTCCCTCTCCCTCCCTCCTTCCCTCCCTTCTTCCTCCATCAAAGCCGTCTCTTACTTAGCCTCCTCCTCCTCTCTCTCCCTCTCCTTCCTCATTTTTCTTGCACCTCCTTTTCCTTTTCTCTCCTGCCTCTCCCCTCTTCACCCTCTCTCTCCCACCACCTTGATATCTGTCTGTCTGTGTCCGTCTGTCTGTTAGTCTGTCTGTCTGTCTCAGTGTTTCCTCTTCAACGGTATCTTTATCTTTTTTTCCCTTACTTCCCCTCATTCCTCTCTCCTCCTCCCTCTTCCTCTTTATTATTTCCTTAATTAATTCGTTCGTTCGTTCGGTCGGTTGGTTTCTCTGTCCTTCCTTTCTTCCTTCCTTCCTTCCTTCTCATCTTTTTTCTTCCTTCTTTCCTCCTTCCCTTCCTCCCTTCCTTCCATCATTTCAATAAATCATGGAAATAAATCCGTCAGTAGGAATTAGTAATACAACAATTAAAGAGGAAGTAAGCACCGAATTCTCCGGGGTAATTATCGATAATAGGCTTACGTGGAATATCCATAATGATAAAAATGTAAGTAGTGAAATTAATATAATGTGCGGCATTCTACAACTTGGTCGGTCGCTCACTATAATGTGTTTCAGAAGAGGGATGGAAGGTCTGTCACGCTCTCATTAATCTGTTCCAGCATCCTTCCTTCCTTCCTTCCTTCCTTCCTTCCTTATTTCCTTCACTTTTTATTATTTCCTTCTCTTCCTCCATTATACTCTTCCATTTTTTTCTTCATTTCTTCATTTTTTCTTATTTTCTTCATTTTTTATTATTTCCTTCTCTTCCTTATTCCTTTCTTCCTCCTTTCCTTTCCTTTACTCCATTATACTCTTCCATTTCTTTCCTCTTTTCCTTCCTTCATTTTTTCTTCCTTTCTTCTTTCCTTTTCACTCATTTCTCATTATTTCTTTCCTTTTTCTTATTTCTTTCCTTCCTTTTCTTCTTCCTTACTCCTTTCCTTCCTTTCTTCTTTTCTTTTTCTTTCTTTCTTCTTCCCTTCCTTATTTCCATTATTCTTATTTATTTATTTTCTTACTTCCTCCATTCCTTCTTTCTCTCCTTCCTTACATTGCCTTTCTTACTCCAAAAAGATAACGTACAAATAGATATAGAAGGAAAGTAAGTAACAAAGAATAAGAATAAAGAACAGAATAAAAGGAGAACGAACGTCGGAGGAGGAGGGAGGAAAAATGAAGGATATGTAAAGAAAAAGGGAAACGGAGATTAATGGAGGAAGGGAGAGGGAAGAAAGGAGGGAAGAATCTTGGTGTGTAAGAAGGGGAGGAACGTTTAGAAAGGAATGTGGAGGTAATGAAGGTATGCAGGAGGGAAGGAGGGAGGGAAGACAGAGGAAAGAGAATATAGGAGGAGGAGGAGGAGGAGGAGGAGGAAGATGCGAAGGATAGAGGGAGGGAGGGAGGGAAGGAAGGAGGACCAAACGAAGGAAGAAGGGAGAGAGAGAGAGGAAGGAGGCAGAGGGTAGGGAGGAAGGGGGGTAGAGAGAGAGAGAGAGAGAGAGAGAGAGAGAGAGAGGAACTGACGCCATGAAGACATCTTGCGAGTGGCTGCTCTCTCTCTCTCTCTCTCTCTCTCTCTCTCTCTCTCTCTCTCTCTCTCTCTCTCTCTCTCTCTCTCTCTCTCTCTCTCTCTCTCTCTCTCTCTCTCTCACCTGCTTTCACCTTCAACGTACCTGTATTTTCTTCACATTTTTCTGTCTACCTTCTTCTTCTTCTTCTTCTTCTTCTTTTTCTTCTTCTTCTTCGCGTCTATCGTTACCAAAGAATTCCCTCATGGCTTCGCTCACAGGACGGTGTTTCGCTTCCTTGTGTTAAGTTCCGTTTCTTAGGGCCGCTTTCACAGTCGTCTGGTACGCACCCTAACCAAAGGCCCTACCATCCTGGTAACAGCCGTTACCATCGCCTCGATCCGCTTTCACAGTCGCTGTTTTCGTGGTATCGGCGACTACTAGCGTGGTGACGGTCATGACAAGACGAAGGCGCGTGATTCGGCAGTGTTGGTATGCCGGAGCGGCGGGAAATGTCAACATTATATCAGGTGAGCGGAGGATTATGAAGGATAAATGTGAAAAATAAACGTACAAAAAGTAAACGTGAAGAATAAATATATAAAATAACTGTGAAGAATAGATATAACGAAAAAATGTGGAGTGTCTTGCTATAATGCAGCGCTCAAATCTGCTGATAACCTAATATTTCCTATATAGGGATAATAGGTGAAAGTTCATATCATAATGGTGACAAGTATTAAAATTGTATTATTTAGCAGATGTCAGCAAGACAGACCCTTCACCTATATATATTCATTACATTTGTTCATTATTCACACTTATTTAGCAGACTTCACATTTTTACATAACAGGGCTGATTTCGTTATATGTATGCCCTCTGCATATACATATGAGGCTATGTAGAATAATACGAAAGTTTGACCAAGAAGGCATAACAGGTGATAATGGTGACAAATATTAAAGTTCTCCCTTCTTTATTGTGTACTTTGCAACAATAAACAGTCAGTCAATCAAATTGAAATTCTCAACAGGACGTTTACTGGTCAGCAGGTGAAGTGAGTTCATGTCATTCAAAGTCTTTTAATTTTTTTCTCATATTACCATTGAAGCCCTGCAACGTCTTGCTGTATTGTGTAATATTTTTTTACATCTATTTAAATAAATAATATAACCACATGAAAGCTAGAATTTGTACTATTTACTAATTAATGTCATTGGTAAGCTCCACTGGGGAGCCCCCGGGGCTACCAGAGCTCTGTTACCAGAGGTTCCAATCTCTGGTACTGATGCAAACAAACAGCGCCGCGAAAGACGACTGTGAAAATGGATTTCTTGTTGGTGGCGGCAATCGCCGCTCATTGGTAACGATCAACACAAACAAAAATGACTGAAAGTGGCCCTTACTCCTTGCCTTCTTTCCTTCCTTCTTTCTTTTCTTTCATTCTCCTTTCCTTCATTGATCCTTTCCTTATTCTTTCCTCCCTTCTATATATACTTTCCTTTACTCCGTTTACCTTCCTTATTACTCTTTTCCTTACTTACTTTTTTCTTCCGTTTCTCTTCGGACATCTGATATGCAAGTCTTTTCCTCACCTATTTTTTTGTCTAATTTGAATTGTTTGTATTTTTTTAATGTTCTTTTTAATGTATGTATATTGTTTTTCTTTTTATGTTCTGTTTGTCTGTTAATGTCTTCTTTGTCTCTCTCTCTCTCTCTCTCTCTCTCTCTCTCTCTCTCTCTCTCTCTCTCTCTCTCTCTCTCTCTCTCTCTCTCTCTCTCTCTCTCTCTCTCTCTCTCTCTCTCTCTCTCTCTCTCTCTCTCTCTCTCTCTCTCTCTATCTCTCTCTCTCTCTCTCTCTCTCTCTCTCTCTCTCTCTCTCTCTCTCTCTCTCTCTCTCTCTCTCTCTCTTTCCCCTCTGGTCTCCCTCATCACTGTCATTGCCCATCTTCCTCGCGCATTCCCCGTTCATTCCTGCGTGGCTTATCCCCTCATTCACCTCTCCTCGCCTCGTCGTCCCCTCTCTATCATTCCCCTCGCTGTGTCTCTCTTCATCTCTTTCCTTTCCCCTCTTCTCTTCTCTTCTCTTCTCCCAGCTCGCACTACTACCCTCACGCCACTTCTTCCCATTCTCCCTCCCTATCTTTCTCTCCTTTTCTCCTCTTTCCACTTTCTCCCTTCGCCCCCATCCTCTCTTCCGCCTCCCTTTCTCCTTTCCTTCCCCTCCTTCCTTTCCTCACTTAACCTTGGTCTGTCTCCTATTACCTCCTTTTTCCTTTCCTTTTCCTTCCTTCCTTCCTTTCTACCTTCTTTCTCCTTTTCCTTTTCTTCCCCTCCATCGTTTCTTCTTTTTCCTTTCCTTTCCCTCTTTTTCTTACTTAACCTTGATCTTTCTCCTTCTACTTCCTCTCTCCTTTCCCTTCCTCTCTTCTCACTCCCTTTCTTCCTTTCACATTCCTTTCCCTCTCCTTCTCCTCACTCTTTTACCTCTCTTATTCTCCTTATTTTCTTTCCCTTCCTTCCCCTCCACCCAGTAGCTACTCTTTACACTCCATTCTTCCCCTCCTTCCCCTCCCTCCTGCTAAACCGCCCAATCCTTACTCCCCTCTCCCTCCCCTCCCTCTCCCTCCCTCCCTCCCTCTCCCCTCTCTCTCTCCCCTTTGGATCTGTACAGCAACAAGTGGCACCAACTGACTGGCACTCTCTTTCACTCACTCACTCACTCACTCTCTCACTCTCCCCTCCTCTCCCCTCTCTCTCTCTCTCTCCCCTTACCACCCCACACCTTGCTTTCATTTGCCGATTTGTACCTAGCACCCATATTCTCTCTCTCTCTCTCTCTCTCTCTCTCTCTCTCTCTCTCTCTCTCTCTCTCTCTCTCTCTCTCTCTCTCTCTCTCTCTCTCTCTCTCTCTCTCTCTCTCTCTCTCTCTCTCTCTCTCCTCCGTCTATTATCTTTCTTTTGAGAGAGAGAGAAATTACTCGGAAGGGAAATAAGACAGGTGATGAGAGGTAAAGCTTAATTAAATAATCTACCTGTGTCGTGGAAGGCGGAGGATCTTGTTATTAGCTTACGTGCGGGTTGAGTGACCTGAGCACCTGCCTGTCTTTGCTGAGGATGAAAAGCGTAGTCAGGTATTTCATCATCATCATCATCACCATCATAATCCGTCATTATTATCATTATTTTTTATTATTTTCCTCTCCTGGTCTTCTTTGTCACCTTGATATCACCTCCTTGTCACCTTGAGAGATAGAGAAAAAAAAGGAAAGTAGGAAGGTTAAGAAGGACGAAGAAAAAAAGGGAGAGATTGAGTTACAGATTAAGAAAAGAAGGGAGAAGGGAGGAAGGGAGGGACGAAGAAGGGAGTGAGAGAAAGTCAGGGATTGAGGAAAGAAGGAAGAAGGCAAGGAGGGACGGGAAGAGGAGCAAATTAATCTTCGTATATGTATATCCTTTTTTATAGTCACGATTATATAGAGAATTTCTGCCGTAGGAAAATATGAATATCAGTGGCTTTAAATGTATGTTCCTGTAGTAGTAGTAGTAGTAGTAGTAGTAGTCGTCGTAGTCGTAGTAGTAGTAGTAGTAGTAGTCAGCAGCACCCGTAATAAAAGCCTAGTAATAACCTTTTCCCTCTCACAGTCACACGTTAGACATTCCCTTACGCTAAAGAATAAAAAAAACACAACCAGTTAACATTCTCACGCATATGGTCAGTGTCTTTCCCTGGCGTTCCAAGAGACAACAGCGACAACAAGAGAAGAAGCAACAGCGGCAGCCTCCGTTAATGCGTGCGTGCGGGGCGGCGGCAGCGTCATGAGGCACGTCAATACCTGGGCGGTGGACACGACCTCTGGCGGCCCGAGGAGGCGTTAGCTGATAAGGCGATAAGAAAAGCAGGAGGTGGAGGGAGGATAGGAAGGTAGTGGTGGTGTGATAGACTGAGATACGGAGTGTTGGGAAAAGGAAGAAGGGATGAAGAAAGGAGAAAGAGATAGGAAGCAAAGTAAAAGGCAAGCAGGGAATGAGACAGACAGACGAAGAAGGGAGTTAGAAATTGAGGAAGAAAGGAAGAAAAGGAGGAAGAATAAAGAATGAAGGAGGGACGATAAGAAAGTGATAGGGAGTTAGGAATTGAAGAGAGAAGGAAGAAGGAAGGGAATGACAAAGAGAGGAGCGAGAGATAGAGAGGAAAATAAGCAAGTATAGTTAAGTAAAGAATGACGAAGTAGAATGTGCGAGAGGGAGCTAGCGATTAAAAACAGAAGGGAGAAGGGACGAAGAAGTAAGTGAGAGAAAGTCAGGAATTGAGGAAAGAAGGAAGAAGGCAAGGAGGGACGGAGAAGGGAGTGAGAGAGAGAGAGAATTAGGATTGAGTTAAGATGGAAGAAGAAAAGAAAGAAGGAAAAATGGAGTGTCGTAAGGTAAGGAGAGAGAAAGAAGGATAGAAAGGGGAAAAGAAGAGAAGTAAAAGAGAGAGAGAGAGAGAGAGAGAGAGATAGATTAAAGGAAAAGTCTGGTGGGGAGGGAAGCGGAAAAAAGGATGCCCAAAGGAAGAGCATTGAGGGAGGAAGGTGAGGGAAGGAGGAGGTGGTGGAGATGGCGGTGGTGGTGGTGGTGGATTTGACGGAAAAAGAGGAAGACATTTTCAGAGGGGGAGTATCAAGATCCTTCTGGTATTAAATTAGAACATCCTTTTTTTTTCAGTATTTCCCCTTTTTTGGTTGTATAAGAGAAGCTTGATGCGATTTCATTCTTTTAATCTCTCGTGTTTAACTCTAACTTTGCCTTCCCCACCGTAATGAGTTAATAAATGAATACTTACCTTATAGAAGATGCTTCCAGTGGTAGGATACAAACTGAATATGCAAGAATTTACTGAGAAAGACCCTTGCATCAGAAAAAAAAGTCAGGGAAACGTTCTTTTATTCATATTTACTTTATTTTTTTTGTGTGTGTATTTGTATGTTTTGCGTGTGTAATTACCACCCTTAGCGTTGTTGTTCTTGTTGTCGTTGTCTTTGTTGTTGTTATTTACTTTGTTCCTTACCAGTCGCAGAATTCCTCGTGTCAGCTTCAGGATCTCCACCGCCATCAGTTGTTGTTGTCGTTGTTGTTGTTGTTGTTGTTGTTTTAATAGTTCCTTACCAGCCATTAGTGTTATTTGTAATCATCATCATAATCATCATCATCATCATCATCATTCCCACTACCAGAATTCATTGTCAACGGTATTTTCAGAATTAATATCATGGTCAGTATTATTATTTTTATTATTATTATTGTTATTATTATTATTATTATTATTATTATTATTATTATTATTATTATTATTATTATTATTATTATTATTATTATTATTATTATTATTATTATTATTATTATTATTATTATTTATTATTATCATGACTTATTATTACTATTATTTCTTTTCTTTCATTTATTTTTCTCTTCTTATGTTTTTGTTAGATTTATTAGTGGGGTTTGATTTATATCATTATTATTTTTCATTATTAATATCTTTAATATTATTATTGTTATCATCATCATCATCATCATCATCATCATCATCAGTAGTAGCAGTAGTAGTAATTGTGGTAGTAGTAGTAGTAAATATTGCCCTTATTGTTGTAGTGGAAGCAGTATTATCATCATCATCATCATCATCATCATTATCACAAGATTATATTGTCAAAATAATGCTATGTCAGAAGCATTTATATAATCTTTTTTACTACAAATGCAGAATCCATATATTTATTCACATTTAACCACTATATAGTAACTCGGGGAAGCGTCAAATAACAAACACCAATTCACACAAATAATTTATTACAATTTGGAAAAAAAACAGGACCTAAACACTGTCACGGCAAAGTCTGACAATACAGGGAAGCTTACACACTAACAGACCAGATTTACAATACGGATGATATGGTACAAGAACAGCCAGCTATGTACAGCGTCTCGGCAGCCCCGCACCGGCATCAAGGGCGCGGCCACCCCTCGGAAATGATGTGCGAAGTGGTGAAGGTCCCGCCCCTCGACCAGGCGCGGGGCACAGCACGCGGCTCCTCGGTACAAGGTCTTATATAGTTCGGCCAGACATTCGAGGCGCTAAGGGTGTTGAGTCTGTATAGTCACTGTCACCTTGCAAGTTACACTGAAACCGGACTTATTCTACTTGTTTAACATAGCAAAAAGGTTTCATCCAGAAGACCTATATGCTTACAGTTTACGATAGAAAGGCTTGGCCAAGAGGGCGTACAGTTTGACGTAGAAAACTGCTTAATCAAGATTGTTACCTATCCTAAGAGTTGAACTTAATAAAATAGAAAGCTCGATCAAGAGGACGTATACACATTGTTTGATATGGAAAAGGCTTAATCAAGAGGACCTAAAGTTTAACATGGAAAAAATATGATGATCAAGAATACAAACTTAAGTGTTTAACGTAGCAAAAAAACACTCCTTGAGGAGAGACTAGCAGTGGTGAAGCAGGTTAAGACTACACTCACGATAACGCTACTCAAGACTAACAGTAAGGAAGGTCGCTATACAAAACATTACAAAAGAAGGATTCAGAGCTACAGACCAAACACAGGAAACTAACTCATTAAGGATCCTCGACCGTTCCTGGAGCTTTCGGGGTCGTGTTCTGCAATATGGGGCCTTGAAGACACACCACAAGAGCTCCGGGAAGGGTCGTCAGGTTTACAGTTGGACCAAGAAGGGAAGAAAAGTGACCATCGAGGTCCCAAAGAAGGAAATACAAGTGTCAGATCCCTTTCCAGCTCTCGTCAGGCTTACAACAGAACGAGAATCAGAAAAAAGAATCTACCATAGAGTTCCCAAAGAAAGGATTACAAGTCTCAGATCTTTCTTCGACTCTCGTTTAGCTTGTAACTGGACGAGAATCAGAACAGAAGTTGCCATCATTGTCCCGAAGAAAGGATTACAAGTCTCAGATCCTATACCAAGTTACAAGAGGACGAGAATCAGAATTGAAGCTGACTTAGAGATCCTTTTTCATCCCTCATCAAGCTCTTAACAGGACGAGGAAAGCAAGAGAAGCTGCCACAGAAGTCCCAGAGAAAGGATTACAAGTTTCAGATCTGTCTCCAGCTCTTGTGAGGAGTTGGATTGTACAACCTTAAGTAATCGTATACCAAATGTACATCAGAAAATAATGACAATAATAATGAAAATAAAGTTAGCATAGTTACGCATACAAGTGCTCGAAAGAAAACGCCACTAAATGTGCTTCTAGACCAAAGAACAAAAGAACAAAACACACTTAAAAATAGTAACTTAAGCCTAAACACAACGATACATGGGAGTCGTTTCAAGGATAAGACGTAACACTAATACTGGCATAATGGAACAGTCCCTTGTAGAACTTAATAATAATACGAGTCAATGCTCTTAACACCCACCGATCTGAACCTACTCCTGCGTGTCCTTCAGCGTCTCCTTCAGGTCCTTAGAGACGCCGTGGACACTCGAGGAACATATAACTAGGGGCACTTCTTCCTTCCGCTATTTACTCCATCCAAAATTGACCTCTCTCTTGGCCACTCATCTCTACTTGCCATACAGGATCAGTGATTAGGGCTTCATTCTTCACTTACTTATTTTGCCCCGTTATCTTTGCCCTTGCTTTCTCTACTGTAAATTAACTGTACAAATTCAAAGGCCGTACAGTTTTCTTGAGTGTGCACAGGATGAGAATGAATAAAAAAGGTGGATCGGACTTTGAGAATCTGATTGCCAACGAAAGGGATGGAGCGGGAGGAGAGGCGGAGCAGGTGGGTCGGTAGGTAAGGTCTAGGGAAGGAGGGAAGGTCACAGAGAGGGAAGGAAGGTCAGGGAGGGAAGAGTGGACCTTAATATGAAGCTGCCAAGGAAGAGCCCTCTCCCTCCTCCTCCTCCTGAAGCCTTGGCGTGATTAGGAGGAGGAGGGGTGGGTACACACACACACGCAAACACACACACGCACACGCACACACGCAAACGCACACACTTAAGAAGTACACTATAGCTTAACCTCATTCTCGCAACTTAACGTAATGTCCATAATCGTAATTCCTAATAATACACAGCCGTTTTTAGAAAGAAGATTGTGTGATTGTCCCGTTTAACTTAATTCAAAGAGAGCAAATCGTTAGCAGCGTGTGGTGGTGGAGTATTCTTAGAAACACTTGCCCCAATAACACACACACACACACACACACACACACACACACACACACACACACACACACACACACACACACACACACACACACACAGACACACACACACACACACACACACACACACTTATATTATGCTAACTTACACATCTTAGTTATTAAAGTGTTGCACGCAGCCCTTATAAGAACATACCTACATACGAACACACACACACACACACACACACACACACACACACACACACACACACACACACACACACACACACACACGCAGTTACTTAGAAAACCTATGAGACCAACACGATTATTTCAGAAGCTAAGTTAATATTCCTAAAGCGAAAAAAATGGAGGTATAATTTATTGATACGAGTTACTGATATCGCTTTACGCTGACCATCGGAATGACTGGAATGTTTTTTTTTTTTTTTTTTTTTTTTTTGGAGGGGAGGGGGAGGAGGAAGGAAGGGAGGGAAGGAGGAGTAGTTATATCATGTTTTAATATCTAGTGACCAGAAGATTCGTGTAATTGACTTGATGAGTGGATAATTTAGAGCGACTAGATTATGAGAAATTAAACCTAATGAAGGATAGTAATTTTTAGTGACTAGCGATGAGTGACTAGATAAATGATTGACTAGAACTGGCTGACTAAAGATTATTAATGACTACAAATAAATTAGTCAGTTACTTAGTCCTCCGTTGACTAGAAAAAAGGTGACTAAATCCTCCTCCCCGTGACTAGCAATGATTGACTAGATGATACATGACTAGCTTATCCTCCTACCTTGACTAGAAATGAGTGGAAATATATCAGTCAATTCTTAGTTTTCCGTTGACTAGAAAAAAGGTGACTAAATTCTCCTCCCCGTGACTAGCAATGATTGACTAGATGATACATGACTAGCTTATCCTAAAACCTTGACTAGAAATGAGTTGAAATATATCAGTCAATTCTTAGTTTTCCGGTGACTAGAAAAAAGGTGACTAAATTCTCCTCCCCGTGACTAGCAATGATTGACTAGATGATACATGACTAGCTTATCCTAAAACCTTGACTAGAAATGAGTGGAAATATATCAGTCAATTCTTAGTTTTCCGGTGACTAGAAAAGGTGACTAGATCCTCTCCACGTGACTAGAGATGAGTGAATGACTAAATTAATCCTACAGTGACTAGAAAAAGAATGACTGACTCTTCTTTCCACGACTAGAACTGGAATGCTTGACTGACTTACACTCCCTTGACTAGAAATTAATGACTAAATCCTCCTCCCTTGCCTAGAAATAACTGGCTTGACTAGAAACACATGAATATAGTATCCTTGACTAGAACGTAATGGCTAAATCCTCCTCCTTTGACTAGAAATGACTGACTGACTTGAAACATTTGACTGTATTATCCTTGAGAGAACTTAATGGCTAAATCCTCCTCCTTTGACTAGAAATGACTGACTGACTTGAAACATTTGACTGTATTATCCTTGAGAGAACTTAATGGCTAAATCCTCCTTCTTAGACTAGAAATGACTGATTGACTAGAAACATATGACTATAATATCCTTGACTAGAAATTAATGACTAAATCCTCGACTCTTGACTAGACATGACTGATTGATTAGAAACACATGACTATATTATCCTTGACTAGAACTTAATGACTGACTTATCTTCCACGACTAGAAAATAATGACTAAAATTAAATGACTAGACTATTCTTCCCTTGACTAGAAATCCATGGCTGAATCCTCCTTCCCTTGACTAGGAATAAACGACTCAATCCTCCTCCATAACTAGTAAAAAGGATTCGATTCCCTTCCGACTAGAAATAGAGGACTAGATTCTCTTGACTAAAGGATAACTGACTAGAGATAATGACTAAAGGTATGACCAGAAATGACGAATAAAGGATTGACTAAATATTATGACTGAAGAATTGACTAGAAATGCTAATTTAAAGAATGACTAGAGACCAATCCCTTGACTAAAATAATGACTGAAGGAATGACTAGATCTTCCTTCCTTGACTAAATATAAAGACTAAAAGATTGACTAGATCCCACTCTGACTAGACCCTCAAAAAGGACTAGATTCTCTCTGTGACTAGAAAGAATTGACTTACAACAACTTAGAATAAACTTAAAAACGAGGAAATGACTTGAACTTAAACTGACTTGAACTTAAAATGAACTTAAGACGAGGGAATGATTTGAACTTGCGCATGATTTAAGTTCAGTCCGTAAAAGTATATGGCTCGCTTCATCCTTAACCAACTAGAATACGTAAATTTTAATGACTAGATGTTCTTCCTTACAAACAAAACCTTAACTAAATATATGACTGACTAGATGCATACACTTCCTTAAGAATCTATCATGACTAGAGTTGGCTTTCACTAAACTCTAAATTCGTCTTTAAACAGAGTAACTCACAGTGACACAACGTAACGATATGACTAAAGTAACGTTACGAGTGTTTTTTTCCTTCTTTCTGTGAGTTATTTTGTCTAGACACACTTCGGTATAACGCTAAAATAATTCCTTAACTTGTAAATTGATTGTTCTCAGCAACGAAAGACATAAAAACGGACTAAAAGATATGGTGAACCTGGCTTTCCTTTTGACTAGAAGATAAGCAGGGAACTGAATCGCTAGGAAACAGAGGGCCATAGCGTCACCTTCGTAAACAAACCGCCTAAGTCATTATTTTCTACTATTCAGGAAATCAGAAAAGAACTGTTATCATCCCATTTGGCTTAAAATTTAGGCAGAAATGAAAAGGCCAATTCTAGAACACTCAAACCCTGAATGACGAAGGCAACTATACAAAAAATGGGCGTCATATGTTGAAAAATTGATGTGGACAAAAACCCGGAAATCGCTGAAAAATGACTTAGGCGATTATTTTATGAAGATGACGATATTTTTAAACGCATCGGGCACCCATTACGATTATTATCCAAGGCCACAGAGAAGATTAACCGGGTTTTCATGGGTGACTTTTCTATACAAGGTGCAGGAGTCGTGTACACCTATTCACCAGGATCCCAAAACAGTCCATGAAAACCACAGCAACTACTATAAGAGGCTTTTCAAACAGGCGAACTTAGGTGCTAATACGTTTATGATTACGTGTTAGAATCTCCCACTGACTCCCTTTGACTCCCTTTAACTAATATACTCAATGGTGGACCTGGCTTTCCTTTGACTAGAAAATACTCAGGGAACCGAATCACTAGGAAACAGAACCTCCCCTTGACTAACATACGCAATCCCTGACTAGATCGACACTCCCTAATGACTAGAAGGTAGGTAGGTAGGGTTATATATACAAGGCACTCAGGGTATAGTCTTACGTACGCGGCTTCCCCCGATGGTTGGGGTGTGCGTGACTGGCGGTGTGGAATCACGGAACCCAAGAAGAGGTGGAGAAGGAAGGAAGATGAGGAAGAAAGAAGAGGCATTATTGGAGAAGGGAGAAGAGGAGATGAAGAAAAAGTAGGACGAAGGAAACAGGAGGAAGAGAGAAAGAAAGAGAAAAAGAAGTAAGAAAAGCTGAAGAAGCACAGACTCGTTTCGGGGTACTGCTATACTTAAGTTTTACGATACATCTATTTTGATTGTTAACACGCAACGCAAACTAACTATCTCTCTTGACCCACTTATACGAGATGACGGAGTATGTAGGCGCCCACAAGCGGAAGAAACCTTAAACTTAATCGAATTATATGTTACACTAACTCAACTTAAGCTCGGTTATACGTGGGAGAGAGTGTGTTTTTAGTAGATATAATATATGGGAAGGGAGGGGATGGGAAGGAAAGGGATTGGATTGGAAGGGAAGGGAAGGGAAGGGAATGGAATGGAATGGAAGGGAAGGGAAGGGAAGGAAAAGGATGGGAAAGGAAAGGAAAGGAAAGGAGAGGGAAGAAGACAGAAGCAAATTCACCGGGATATTTCAAAGTGTAGATCGATCGTGTCTTAACCTCAAACTTAATCCGATAATGTCTTACGCTAACTTAACCTCGACGCTCGGTGACAAGAAGTGAAGGTCGGTGAGACGAAGCAAAGTAGGTGGAAAGAAGCTCACCGGTAATATTCTAATTGTACAGGTAGACCGTGACTTGACCGGCCCACTGACCCTAACTTAAGCCAATCAAATACTACGTAAATGTAAACCTAAAAATCGATTATACTTAAATAGAAAGATGTGAGAGAGAGAGATGGAAATGACTCACCGGGGAGACTATGATAATATGTACTGATCGATCGTGACTTTGAATGGCCTACTGACCTGCTCCTCTGTTTTTTATCTACGTTTTTTTAATATTTTTTTTGGTAGAGGAGACAGACCAAAGATGATTAAGAAGAAAGCACAAATACTTTCAAAAACTCCGCTCCTGCAAAATGAAAGGACATAGGAAGATGCTAGCTAAGAAGAGAAGATAAAATTTTCTTCCGGAGATCTCTAAAGAGTGTTAAAGTCGTAGGAAGGAGGAAATACAGTAGAAAAAAGCTCATTACTTATCCATACCAACAAGATGGAACATAGGAAGGTCTAGTAAGGAAGGGAAGATCAAATATTGTACCGAAGATCTCTAGAAAGTGTTCAAGTCGTAGGAAGGAAGGAAGAAACACAGAAGGAAACAACTCATTACTTATCCCTAACTTACAAACCATAATGACTAGCGCAGTAACTCTCTCCCTACGTCTACCTTAAGGACTAGTGACTAGGCGTGGGCGTGCTCCTGGCTGTGAGAGGGACCGGAGGGCGAGTAGCGAGACAAGCACCGAACTCAAGAGCCAAGAAGCAGCGAGACTAGGAGCGAATGTGTTCAGTATGAGGGGGTTCAGGGGGGTTCATAGCCTCGGACCGGAGAGAATGAAGCCAAAGATGATGACTGGATGACCGGAAAAAAAATGACCCTACTCTGTTAGTCACGATGAATAAACAAATCGGGTATAGTTTTTTTGACTTTTAACTTATTTTTGTACGATGTAACCTCATTCTGCTTCGTTCTTGGCTATTTTGCTAAACCTAAAATTGACTAGAAATCATAAGGCCACGAAAGTTACTAAAATAATGCTAAATCGAGGAGACAGAAATGAAAGGTTGGAAAGGGGAAAAAAAAGGAAGAAATTGATTGTCGAGTTGATTGTAGGAAATTTGGAAATGGGAAAAGAAAGGGAAAAATTAGTCTTTGGTAGAAAAATTTACTTATCGTTTTGTATCATTAAAGTGTTCATGGGAAATCGAACGCAAATACAAACGAAGTAAAGAGAGAGAATAAAATAGTGCAATAGGGAAGAGAAGGAAGTTAGAATTAGATCCCAAACAATGAACCTGTACTTTGAGTTAGTTATGTGGACACTAAACAAACTATGATTATTGAATTGGTCCGCACGAAAGACAAAACGAAACAGCGACAAAGAAAATCCGCACCAGACAGACACAGAAAGAGATAAATAGAAGAAAAGAAGAATTACAACACTAATATCGAACTTTAGACGTGGAACTTGGGTGCTGGATCAACGTATTATGTAGAAGTGACGAAACTTCAACAATAGCCAACCACAGCAACTTCCTTAACCCAAACTTAACCCTAGCGACTTAACCAGGACGACACGCAGCGATCCTTCCGTCCGAACGCTAATAAGGAAGGGTCGTCGTGGTCGTCCCTCCGCTAACCTTACACGACTAGACGACTGATTGACTGACTACGCGGCGGACTTGAGATCATGTGAGGCAGCCGGAGAGGGGGGCACCGAGGCTTGGCGAGACGAGGCGGTACACGGCGCGGCATATTACAACCTACGTTTTCTTTGACCAATGGCATAAAAAGATGACTTACGAAATTTAGAATGAAAAAGAAGGAAGTTACTTTATTATCCTGATTAACTGGATTGATTTTATTTTTGTTTATTGGTTTATTTGACTTTTTGATTGATAGTTATTTTCTCTTGGGTCAATTTTGGTCAGTTTAGGTATTTTTAAGATGTCGACGCCGCCTTCGCTGAGTCATGCCATTGCCAGACGGACACGGAGAGCAGACTAACAAGACTCGTATCATCAAACGTTTCGGGCTTTTGTTACGACCGTTTCTCAAGGCCACAGAAGTGATGCATCGGGTTCTCATGAGTGTTTTCCCGTTCATGGCGCAGAGAAGCCTTCCAAAACTACCACCAGGGCCAGGAAAACACCCATGGAAACCCCTCGCTACAACAACTTCTACGAGAGCCTTTTAAGAGAGATGTAATAAGGTTTCGAAGGGTTTGATAATATGGGTCTAACGCTCTTCCTTCCACCCAATCTCGGCCCCGGTAAAACACTTGACGTCCCCCGCACTAGATTGTGTGACTAGATTGTTCCTCATCCTTGGTTTCCGGCCGTGATGCGAGGGACGGTGTGTGTACGGTCTGTTCGGGCACACACACACACACACACACGCACATGAACAGACATACGCACACCGCCACCCCGTACACAGCTCAAGAAAAATATAAGATTGTACTTAACGAATAATTATGGAAAAAATACGTATATATGGCACAGTATTTACACACACACACACACACACACACACACACACACACACACACAAACACACACACACACACACACACACACACACACACACACACACACACACACACACACACACACACACACACACACACACACACACACACACACACACACACACACACACACACACACACACACACACACACACACACACACACTTGTACGCTCTCTAAATTATGTAGAAGTTAAAATTTAATATAAAACTTAAGTTTAATGACTAGTATTTGCATGTAAACTTAATGATTCATGGATATAAGATAACCTAAAACTACACACACACACACACACACACACACACACACACACACACACACACACACACACACACACACACACACACACACACACACATTGCTGAAGGAGCAGAGCAGTTAACACCTTTTCTCCCCTCCCCATTCTCTCTCTCTCTCTCTCTCTCTCTCTCTCTCTCTCTCTCTCTCTCTCTCTCTCTCTCTCTCTCTCTCTCTCTCTCTCTCTCTCTCTCTCTCTTCTTTCTACGGGATGTGAAAGACGAGCGGCTTACCAACATTACCGAAGTAGCAGCAGAAGGGAAAGGAAGGGGAGGGAGGGAAGGGAAGGGAAGGGAAGGAAGGGGAGAAAAGAGTTATATAAAGTGACGGAATGGAAGGGAGGGGTAAATAAAAGAGGGAGAATGGTAACAGAAACAAAGGGAAGAGATGGAAAGGGAAGGGAGTTGAAAGTAAATTAAGAAGCGGGAAAGAAAGAAAGGGAGAGAAGAGAAGGAATGAAGAAAAGAGGGATATAGAGGGTCGGGTTGGAAGGGAACTGAAGGCAAAGTAAGAATAGTTGAAGTACTGAAGGAGAGGGAAGGGAAAGGAGAAGAAGGAAAGGAAAGGGAAGGGAAAGGAGAAGGAAAGGAAAGGGAAGGGAACGGAGAAGAAGGGAAGGAGAGGGAAGGGAAAGGAGAAGAAGGAAAGGAAAGGAAAGGGAAGGGAAAAGAAGGAAAGACAAGGGAAGGGAATGGAGAAGAAGGAAAGGAAAGGGAAGGGAAAGGAGAAGGAAAGGAAAGGGAAGGGAACGAAGAAGAAGGGAAGGAGAGGGAAGGGGAAGGAGAAGAAGGAAAGGAAAGGGAAGGGAAAGGAGAAGAAGGAAAGGAAAGGGAAGGGAAAGGAGGAAAAGGAAAGGAAAGGAAAGGGAAGGGAAAAGAAGGAAAGGAAAGGGAAGGGAATGGAGAAGAATGAAAGGAAAAGGAAGGGAACGGAGAAGAAGGGGAGGAAAGGGAAGGGAAGGGAGAAGAAGGGAAAGAAAGAGAAGGGTTTTATTCTCTATGTAGCGTCCCTTTGCTATAACGGAGAGACGGAGGAGGAGGAAGAGAAGGAGAAGCAGAAGGAGAAAGAGGAGGCAGAGAAGGAGAAGAGGAAGAGGAAGAGAAAATAGACGTCCCAAAGAGAACAACACCATTCCTTTTTTTTTGCTTGTTTTTTTTGTTTGTTTGTTTTCTTCATAATTTATAGACGAGAATCAACTTTTTTTTACCATTTTCTCTTTTTTTCGTTATTTTTCTTCACTTGATTCTTGTGTATAAATTATTCGCACGCTCATTTACGATTTTTTTTTCAGATTTTTTCCTCTTCACTTCTTTTTTTTTTTGCCCTATCCATTTTTTTCTTATCTTGCCAATAATTAATTTCTAGATACCTAATTGATTGTTCTGCTTACTAAAGAGAGACCTATTCCGATAACTTAGCAATAACCAATCTACGTATTCCTGTATTATCACACACACACACACACACACACACACACACACGCACACACACACACGAAGAAGAAAAAGAAGAGGGGTTAGTGGGGGGTAGTGGTGGGGGAATAGTGGTGGTAGCAGTAGTGGGGGGGGGGTGGTAGTGGTAGTTGTGGTGGTGGTGGTCATGGTGGTGGTAGAGCCTTCAATAAGTAAAGTTCAGTGGCGGTTCCTCCTCCTAAGAGTCTCCTAAGAACGCAGGACTCAAAATAAACAACTGACGTGAGATCGTACGTGAAGTAAAGCATTAAGCAAGACAATATAAGCAATACAAAGGTCCTTCGAAGCCTCAGGACCTTAAACACAAACACACACACACACACACACACACACACACACACACCACTCACCTACTCAAGGGCTGGAGATGACCTTGTACTTGTATATCCGATCTGCCTTTATACTTTTGATAATGGGTCAGAGATATACAAGTGCCCCTTAAGTGATGTACACGGCCACCTGAATGTCTCCATCTCCTGGTGTTTGACTAGATTTATTTAACAAACTATTGGGATATATTTGTTCTTTCTCCCTTTTTTGAATGCAAGGAATAAATGACAAAAGTGTAGGCAGTATTTCTGTTCTCTTTAAAACAACTGAAGATTATTTTTAAATGTTTGATTTTTATCATTAATGACCAGAATGAAAAGAATGTCTAGTAACCAGGCAATTGAAATGGAGTTTAATATCATATCTAAACATAAGAAAAGTTTTGGAAATTGACTTTTTTTCCTTAATGGCAATAAAAAAATAGAGAGTAAAGAGTAAAGCTTAAAAGAAACCACCAGTTCAGTTTTAGTATAGCGGCGGAACATAAAACTCCAGATTAATACCGAGGCACCGGGGAGGGGGGAAGACACACAGGTGGCCGGGGGAGCGGGGAGGCGGCGGTGTGCGTGAGGTGCGTGTATTAGCTTCGTCAACACGCCGCGTGGTGACGTAGAAGCGGCGCCGATGACGTGAGGGCGCCGAGCCGATGACCTCCGCAAGTGAGTGACATGAGGTGACCCCAAAACAACACGCCCGCGTCACCCGAGTGGAGGAAGCCCAATCACGATACTTCATTTACGCTACCTCTGATGACAAGCCCCGCCCACATGCTCTGCCAATCCTACCCTCCACCAATCCTCAAGCCTCGATAACTCTGGATTGGTAGACGGTAGGAAAGATGAATTCTGATTGGTGGTTATGGTGCATAGTGTGGTCAGGACTTACGACTCGTATTATCAAAAGCTTCGGACTTCTGTTACGACTATTTTTAAAGGCCGCAGAGAAAGTACATCGGGTTGCCATGTGTGTTTCTCCCGTTCATGGCGCAGAAGCCTTGCAAAACTACCGCTAGGGTCATGCAACCACTCATGGAAACCCCTATACAACTTCTGCGAGAGCCTTTTTGAAATAGCTGTACTTAGGTCTCGAAGAGTTTGATGATATGGAGCTTAGTGTCGGTGTTAGCATGAATGGAGTATGTGATCACGTCGTCTTCAGCCCCAGTCACCGCCGCCGCTTCTGTCTAAACCTAAGGATATGTACACTCTTCTTATGGCACTTTATGTACACGGTAGGCGTTGATCGCTCCTAGATACGAGTCATTAAACGTACACACAGCCCAGAGATCCACTATTTGAGCAGCACACGGAACACGGACCAATGCCTGAGAACACACACACACACACACACACACACACACACACACACACCCACACGCCTAAAGCACGCCAGTAGCACAACAGCACCGCAAGTTGTTTTTATATTTCATTAACTTAACTAAAATTAAATTCCTTAAACAAAAAAACACCTGCATGCGGTTCCTTTAGTTTCAACCATAGTTCCGCAATTTTGTTTTTCATTGTAATCTTAAAAATAATTCCGTTACACCTGCGGTCGATCTTTTGCTTCGATCACTACGTAAACACACAGATTTGGACTACGAACTTAAACTTAACCCTCCTATCCCTTCTCTCCCTTCCCATTCTCCCTTCTCCTTATTGCACGGCCTGATTGCACGGTGTTCCTTGCTCTTGTTGCACGCGTTCCCAGCACGAATCTAAGCCAATTGGTTGTGACGAACTTAATATAACGAAGATATGGATGTGGCGCGGGCTGCTGTGTGCGTTACCGGCGGCGCGCGGTGAAGAGAAAGAGTGAGGGAGTGAGAGAGTCAGGCGGTGAAACGTATATAAAAAAAATATAAAAAAATACACCATTGCTTTTGAGGGGAAGTTTAGAGACACGCACCGCTATTCTTTTTTTTCTTTTTTTTTTTGCAAACGAGAGGACAAAACTAGAGTGATGTAGTTTGGCGGTGAACCTTTTATGTGTGTGTGTGTGTGTGTGTGTGTGTGTATGTGTGACCAGCGACGACAGCTCGGAGCAAACTCTATAGAGGGCGTAAAACAAACAAGAAAACAAACTGTGGGGATCAGAATGAAAAAGTAATTAATCCGACGTAGCGAGTGAGTGTTCCCGTTTCGATTATCCAGTTATCCGGCGGGCGAGGGGCGGCGGCGGCGGCGGCGGTGGAGGCGGCGAGAGTAGTGGTGGTGGTGGTGGTGGGGAGGAGAGTGCGACGGGTCTGACATGTGTCCTCTCCAACACCTCACCACACCACGCCACACCACACCACGCCACATCACGCCACGCCGCACACCCTTCACGCAGAAAAGTACTGATTAACCACACGTCAAACACGGTAATAGGGGCTCAGGGACGCTGTTTAAGTGTAATAATGTAAAAAATACTACACGTACTGAATAGAAAACTCTGATTCTTAAGCTTTATGTTCGAATGTATATATGACAATGCAAATTTGTGAGAACTCTTGAATAATTGCTTTTTAAATGAGGACTTGTAGATTTTTAAGAGCTTTCGATGCCTTGTGGTGTGTATATAAATAGTTACGTGGATTTACTAGAACAATTAACTCTTTTTGCTATTTAGTTTGAGATTTATGTGGCGTTTATGAGAGAATTTGGTAAGTTTTCGAATTGATACAAGAAAATCTGCTACTCGTAACTTTTCACCATTAGTTTTGTTCACTGTTGGAATGGGCGACTATATATGGAAGCTCCAGAGTGACGCGCAAATATTGACTTATTGACGCAAAAGAGATCAATAACGTATGACGCAATTTATGGCGCTTTAGAAACACGAAAATAATACAATTAACACGTCCCTTTTGCCCTATAGTTGTGTGCGCGTTGGGGGTGGGTGATAACTTTACAAACTCGAAAGTGACCTGCAAATATTAACTTTTTAAAACATGAAATTTCAACGACGCTTTTCGGAACTCAGAAAAAATAAATCGGCATTCGTTTCCTTCCCCAAGTTTTGTGCTCCGTTGAAAAGGTGGACTATGAGAACTTAATATCGACCTGCAAATATATATCCTGTGAGCCGTGCGTGTCTCCATCAATCAACGTTAACGAACTAAATATTACACGTTCGCATTTCATTTCCGAATTGATACCAACTGACTCACTCTTTCTGTCTCTCTCTCTCTTTTTCTGGTTCGCTCGTGAGGCGCTGCGTGTGCGTGCGTGCTTGCGTCCGTGATTCCGGTGCTGCTTTCATGATGATCGCTAACCTTAGAGAGACTTATAGAAACTTATCCACTAAAGGGCCAAAAAGAACACGAGGAACACCTTCACGGGCGGCCAGGTGTGACGGCGTGAGCGTGGACACCTGGCCGCGAGTATAACAGGCTAACCTCACCTTGATGTTCATGGTAATCAAGCCATATTATTATCATTTTTTTATTATTATTATTACCTGAACTTACTATATTTATCTCATCCTTATTATGCTTTCAAAAACTAAGTACATGACTACCATTTTTTCTATATTTTTTTCTTTTTTCTTCATCAGTGAGATTAACCTGTTTTTTTGTACATCATTATTTTCTACACTACAAACACAAGAGAATCGATTAAGTTCCTGTCTTGTTCTGAAGTGCTATCCTGTGTCTCTTTCTGGCGTGTTCAGGTACTTGGGTTGACTGATTAGAGGCTAGGCAATGACTACATGCTAACTGAGACAACTGGGCTTCACTTTCTCTACTGAGGGTCAACTTAGGGCTTGGTTCACCTCTGCTTGGGGGCCGAAACTCTCCTAACACCACTCCTCGGCGCCTCGGTGAAGTCTACGGCGCCAGATATGCAGGTTTCAAGTGCTTCTGAGGCTCATTAGGATAAACTTAACTTGGATAACAGAGAATGCGTGTGGCTTGAGTATAATCATAACATTCAGTAGGTTTAACTAAGAATTGGTGTTTTTTAAGTGTAATGAGCTTGTGATCAGTAATATAAAAATGTGAATATACAATTGAGATCATGATTAATATTGAATTATTTTTTTCAAACGACAAATTCAAGAACATGGCAATAATTAAGTCCCTTTATGAGAGCAGCCTTGGACTCTTTCGTTAACCTTTAATTTGAGATCAGTGTTGGATATCCTCTTGTTTGGTTTGAAGGCCATAAACTGAGATCAATCGATACTTGACTTTATGACACACTTTGAGACTGAAACCCACTCATTCACTCGCTCTTCCGCCTCGTGAGCGTAATAATGAACATCAGAACTCTCACAACACTCATCCACGCCACGTCCTGTCACATACACGCAGGAGTCGTGGCTGCACACAAAGACCAACAGGAGGATGAATTTTATCAATGAATCTGAGCGCCATTCACCCCGTCCGTGCGTCGGTCGTAGTACACACGCACACACACACACACACACACACACACACACACACACACACACACGGTGAGCAGACCTACTGACCTTCACCTGTTAATAAGCTACGCCCTCAAGTTGTCTCAGACTTAATCTATGGATACATGATATACAGAGCAATGTGGGGACAGTGACCAGTGACATGACTTGGCCCGCCGCTGAGGGGGCGGACGGGCAAGACTAGAGTAGTATAGGGAAGGCCCGAGGGCCGGTACCTGTTGAGCCGCGGGGGCTGGCGGGGGTCGTAGGGGAGGAAGGCCTCTGCTGCAAGAACCGCAACCGAAGACCTGCCTGACGGGGAGCCGCGCCCACACCGGAGGGAGCTGCCGAAGACGCCCTTTGGTAACATCTCAGATGTCCGATGACTTCAGACGTCGGTTTGACACCGACGGGACATCTGCGGCGCCGTGTGGTGGGGGTGGTGGTGGTGCTGGGGGAGGCGGAGAGGGAGGCAAAGGGAAGGGGGGGATACCATTAAGTTACGTTGGTGCAGAGATCTGGTGGGGTCGGTGAAGGAGGTGGGGTGGTGGGGCGGGGCATGTTGAGTAGGCATGTGTCCTCTTGGGGAGAACTGAGGGCGGGGCACATGTAGCTGGGTGGGGGATGTGGCCTCAAGGCTGTGGAGGTGGGCGGTCTCGAGGTGCAGCTCGAGGGCGGCCGCCGTGTCGAAGGCCGCGGCACACAGGTGGCATGGCAGCACCTCGGCGGGGAAGTGGGGCGACAGGAGGGGCGTGAGAGGAGGAGGATGGGGCGCGTGGGACGGCCCCGCCCGTCACTGTCGCCGCCTTCCCGCGGTGGGTGGCCTGGTGCTTCCTCAAGTACGACTGTCTCTTGAACTTCTTGAAGCACAGGTCGCACTCGTACTGTTCCTCAGGCCGCCTCCTCCCGCGCCATCGCCATGAACTGCAGGAGCGGCACCAGGGCAGGAGGACCCTTTAGTAGGTTGTTGTTGGTTGTACTGCTCGTGTTGTTGTTGTTCTCGGTGTAACTCTTGCCTGGCGGCCCCTCGGCCTCGATGCTGGTGCTGGTCGAGGCTGTGCTGGTGCCGGGGGCGGCACTGCCAGCAGCGGAGGTCTTGGGTTTGTGCCAGCGTCTGTGCGAGGCGAGGTTGGCCGGGCAGTTGAACACTTTGTCGCACTCTGGACACCGGTACTCCACGTGGATGATGCGGGAGCACCGGTGTTGGGCCAGACCAAAGGCGTCATCGTACATCTCCTTGCAGAGTCGACACACGTAGTCGCCGATCTTGTTGTCGATCTTAGCCAGCTCGGCTTTGGCTTCCTCTGTGATCTCAACGACGTTATAAGCCGGGTCGATGTCACCCTTCCTGACGACGAGGGGCTCCTCCCCCTCCGCCAGCTCCCGGATGATGGTGCCGGACACGGGCGACGTCTTGTCCTCGTCAAAGTTGAGTCGCCGCGCCGCCTTGGTTTTCTTGGAGGTCTTGAGTTTCTTGTCGGACAAGGTGGACGTGGTGGGGGACTTACGTTTTTGTGGCGTGACGACGGTGGCGGCGACGGGGGACTTTGGCGGCACCTTGATGGGTGTGACGAGACGTGGGGAGCCCGGGGGACGGGTGGAGAGGTTGAGTCCTTCCTGAGGACTCTGGAGGGACACGGTGTTGTGACTGAGGTCGTAGGGGGACCGGCCGAGAGGAGACGTGAAGGGAATGGGAGACCGGAGGGGTGAGGAGCCGTGCGGCCAGTAGAGCGTGGGCGACAACAGGTGGTAGGGGCTGGTCTGGGGCGGCATCAGGTACCGCGGGTCGTCCACGCGCGGGATGGTCAGGTGGAAGGGTTGGAAGTGACCAGCTTCTGGCGCCTCGTGGAGGGTGGAGACATGCAGGCTCTGCTCCAGGCCGTCCTCGGAGCCCTTCCGCTTGATGAGTGCCAGCGGGGCCGCCTGCTCCACCTCGCCGGGGGGGACGTGCACCTCAGGGTGGATCTTGGGCGGGAGGCGCACCGAGGGCGTGTGGCACACTGATCTTCGGTAAAAGTCCCCATCAGAGGGGCTGCTGAAGCCAGAGTCCGGGGTCCGCACCAGCAGACGGCAGCCCTTGTCAGCCCCTCGCCCCTGCACCACGTCCTTCACTCCTTCCACCTCTCCACGTACCTGCTGCAGCTCATCCCGGGGCCTCGTGTCGGACCCCTCGCTGTCACGCCGACTCCGGAGGCTGAAGTCAACAGGTTCGTCTTGCTCCGCCGGCAGGGTGACGTCCCGCCACGGTCTGTATGGTATCAAATCCAGTGCACTCATTTCTTCTTCTCTCCTCTTCACCAGGAAGCCTTTCGGCATTATCACAGTTGAGATCACAGATGAACACAGCGAGCCGACTCGTGTAGTTATTGGAGGCGTCTGGCCCAGCGCCTCACATCTTGTCAGGAGTGTGAGCGGGAAGGGTGAGAGGAGCACAGGAGAGTGCGTCCACCCCGCTCCCCGCCCGGCGACCAACTAACTGTGGCGTATGGTGGGGCGTCCCACGGGTGTCTGTGGCACCTGGCCGCTGTACAGCCGGGCGGGCCGACGCTGGTTGGCCGCACGTTCGCGTACCGTCCGCTGATTGGGCGTGCGTTCCGACGGTCCCGCCCCCCGGCAGGTGTGCGGCGGGTGTCGGAGGGTTGAGGGAAGGCACGTGCGACAACCTCCGACACCCAAATCGATGACGGAATATCATACATTTGGCTCTGTGTCGGCAGTCCTCCAGACCTCCCTTATTAGTCCCCCAGTAAATTCCCGACGATAGCCCGAGGGTGGCAGAACAATGCCCGCGTGCAGGCATTCATGGCAGGGGCGGCGGCGGCGGCGGCGGCGGCGAGGGGGCAGGCGGCCGGCCGTCTTGTGCCACATTGTATGATTATGCTTTGGAAGAAAACACGTTCCCTGACACAGCCGACACACCCAACACTTTCCGGCCCTGCGTCCGCCACTTCCCTCTGTAATAAACTGGTCTCGAAAACTTTTGACTTTGTGGTCATGGATGCCATGAATTAGGACACTACACACGACCAGCTGGTTACTGAGATATATTAAATAACATAAGATGCAAACGTAATGGAAAGGAAATAATTTTCAAATCTAAATTAACACTTAGAGTAAGAATCAAAGTCGGTTATATATTTTTTTTAGGTAGCATATATATATTAAAGTAATTAAATATTGAACCTCAACTTGATCGTCCAAGATTTTTTTAGTTTTGAAATATTGGATAATTATCTAGACGTAATTACCTTCACCATTTGGACGAACGCTGATGTTTCCCTCCTCCCCTTCCTGCCTCCACCAGGTGTGGCGCGATTTCAAGTGTTCGCGGGGCGGAGGGTCCTGGCGGGCGGCGGTGGAGGGGAGGCGCGGGAGGTGGAGGCGTTGGGAGGGGGAGAGGAGGGGGGGAATCATGCTGCGTCCTGCCCTGCCGTCCCTCCCTATACGTGACTGTACAACATCTCTAAGGTAAGTGAAAGCAAATTAGTGTGTCTGCAGGATTTTATTACCTCGTTGTGTTGCAGGTCTTTCTTCAGTATGTGTTGCACTTAAACTGTCTCCTTTACCGTTATAATACACAAGCTTCGATTTTCCTTCTCTTTTCATTTGATATTTGAATCGATCTTTGTAAGTACGTAACACTGAAAACCAATAATCGATAACGCTTCTCCTTGTTGCCTCTCTGATTCACACACACACACACACACACACACGGAAAAGATTGCGCGCAGATAAACACACACACACACACACACACACACACACACACACACACACACACACACACACCAAGACCCCTCCCATACACACACCTATACCGCTCCTCCGCCTCCTGCTTACCATCGCCTGTGTAAATATAACGACGCGTTGCTCCCCTCTCTGTGTCATCGGCATGCGAGGGGGAAACAGAAGATTAAAATGCGCTCTGGCTTTGCTTTGCTGCCGAACGCATTGCAAGTCCGTGTCTGACCGCCTTATTCTCACACATACGGTGCCTCTGTAGCTATACGCCTGTTTGAAAAGCCTCTCGTAGAAGTTGTTGGGGTTTCCATGGATTGTTTTAGGGTGCTAGGGATAGTTTTACACGGCATCTGCACTTTAGACGGGAAAACATCTCCTCTGTATGTACGCCTGGTTAAAAAGCCTCTCGTAGAAGTTCTTGCTGTTTCCATGGGCCGTTTAGGGATGCTGGTGATAGTTTTACCCGGCATCAGCATCTTAAACGGGGAAAAAAGATCCATAAAAAAAGGTTAATCATCTCTGTGGCTTTGGGAGACATTCGTAATGGGAACCCGATACGTTTAACAATAAGGACTTGAGGCTAAATTTGCTTATACTGCCTATGCCTCGCCGCCCTACACGCTTCCCCTATTCCCCCTCGACCCTCCTCCCCTCGACCTAGTTCCTTTCAGACGTAAAACAAACATCCTTGACACAGAGCGGCCTATATATGGATCCTTGTATAGCTTAGAATAGGGATAATCATGTGTCCGCCTCATGTATCATCCACGTTTGATGCACCCAATTAAGAGTATGTGGAAAGAAGCCTGGAGAGAGGCCGTGTGTGGGTGTTGCAGGTTACAAACAAGGATCATCGTGTGTCTGTGTGTCTGTCTTTCCAGTGATCTACATTTAATTAATATAACAAGTGAAGGTAAGCGTGTGTGAGTGTGTGTGGAGGGGGGGGGGAGGGGAAGGTGTAATAAGGACAATAAACCAGTAAATTAAAAAGAATGCAAAAAAAAAGTGGGATGAGGAGTGTTTGGACTAAGATATCTGTGGGATGTTGGGGTTAATGGAGGGGTATGGAGTGAAGGGGAAGTGGATTGCAGTGTTGTGGCGCCGAGGCAGAGCAGCTTCGTCAAGTTGTCTGCAGATATTAACGCTTAGGTGGTCAAAATCCAGGTCAATCGCTGGGTCAAGTGATAACTGATAGTGGGGTGCAAGTGGAGCGGTATCAGGAGGTCACTCAGGTTACATGCTTAGTAGTGATATGCTAAGTCCCGGATCGGCGAGACAAGAGGAAGAAGGGAAGGTCTCTGCCACTTTGCTGGGAGGTGGTTGTTTGGGGACATCTGCACAGGCTTGGTGGGTGGCGTGCATCGTGCTAAGTGACGAAGCTCCAACACCACAGTCACTTGAACGGACCTTTGCCAGCATCAAGGGGGGCAGGCTGGCTTACATGGATAGCACCTTTGCCAACCTTACCTAACCTAATTAAACCTTACCAAACCTAACCTGGAGGACCTCGTTTACCTTTGCCAACCTAACTTAACCTAACGTAACGTATCTTGGAGGACCTCGGTTACCTTTGCCAACCTAACCTAACCTAACCAAAACCAAACCTAACCTGCAGGACCTCGGTTACCTTTGCCAACCTAACCTAACCTAACCAAAACCAAACCTAACCTGGAGGACCTCGGTTACCTTTGCCAACCTAACCTAACCTAACCTAACCAAACCTAACCTGGGAAACCTCGGTTACCTTTGCCAACTCAACCTAACTTAACCTAATTCAACCTAACCAAACCTAACCTGGAGGACCTCGTTTACCTTTGCCAACCTAACCTAACCTAACCTAACCTAACCTAACCTAACCTGGGGGACCTCGACGTGTCAGAGGGGGTGGAGAGACTGACAGGCACATGCACTCACCCATCACTACCCTCCTCAGCACCACTAGTCCACTTCATTCTCACGGCCAGTCACTATATTTTCACTGCATTACACAATATGTTCTTTGGAATGATGGGTGGACTGAAGAAATGGGACGGAGGAGAGAGGGGAAAGGAGGGGAGGCTGAAGGTTAAGAAGTCTTGATCTTGGGAAGTGTGTGTGTGTGTGTGTGTGTGTGTGTGTGTGTATTAGGTAACAAGAGTGAGTAGAGTAAGTCAGTGTGGATGAGAGAGAGAGAGAGAGAGAGAGAGAGAGAGAGAGAGAGAGAGAGAGAGAAGAAGAGGTCGCGCGGTGTAGAGCAGAGCCAAGAGATCCAGGCGGGAAGCGAAGCATCAAGACCCGCCCACCGCCCCGCTATTGGCCGCTCCCGTCCCCGCGCCCGCCAATCCGCGCCTCTCCCGCCACCGCCGCCGCGCACCAATCACAGGCTTTCCCACCACACGAGGCTGTCAAGAAAAATGTCTTCCAATCAGGCTTCCCGTCGTTATTGGCGCCAAATCACAGCTTACAGCCGCGCGCCAATTTGCCGATAGGGCACGATTTTATTCGCCGTTGAATTACGACCGGCCTCGCAGCCTCCCGCCAGCCTCCTCAGCGACCCTCGGGCTTTGTCGGGCTGAGATGCTGAGGCGCCTTGGGCTCCTCCTTCTTCAGCCTCCTTTTTTTTATTTCTTCGATCTTATTTGTCGTTCTTATGGAGGGTTTTCTTGTCCTTTGTTTTCTTTTGTTTTGCTGGTGCTTCTTTTTGTGGTTGTTGTGTTGGTGGGATGCGATTGTCTTGAGTGTCTTCGTGTTGGTGACGAAGGAAGGGAGACGATGATGGATCTCTATTGTTGGTGGTTTGTTGTTGATGTCCTCTTGGTCCTCTTGTCTTGTGTGTGTGTGTGTGTGTGTGTGTGTGTGTGTGTGTGTGTGTGTGTGTGTGTGGCCTGGTTTGGAAGCGCTGACACCCAACCCACTCCAGCTGTCCTCCACTCACCCCCCTTCCGGCCTGGCCCAGCACCGGAACACACACACACACACACACACACACACACACACACACACACACATACACACACACACACGGACGGCCCTGGGTGATGCTGTGACCTTGATTCGTAGGACCTTGAGGTGAACACATACTCATCGGTAAGGTATAGCGATGATGACTCCTGCAGATTAAGACCTTATTGGCAAAAAAATGACCCTGAAACTCGACTCTTAGGATTATGAGGTTAAATCTTCCTAATGACAGCGGTTGAACATTTCTTGGGTATACATGGTGATCTTCTTTGCCTATCCTATCCCGTCCTATATCCCATCGTATCCTTAATAAACTTAATCATGCCTAACCTATGTCACCTCTTAACCCATCATAACCTAACGAAACTTAACCAGCTTTAACTTTACCCAGCCCCTGCCCAATCTTATTTAACCAAACTTCACCAAACTTAACCTCTCTCACCCCCTAACTTTACCTAACCAGCCCAGTATAACCTAACCTAACCTAACCTAACCTAACCTTACCTTCCTCACCCACATCATAACCTAACCTAACCTAACCTAGCCTTACCTTACCTTCCTCACCCCCATCATAACCTAACCAAACCTAAACCTTACCTTACCCATCCCTTACCCCATCACAACCTAACCTCACCTAACCACCCAATCATAACCTTAACCCATCCTAACCTGACCTTCACATTTTGTTTTTCGAGGTACGCGTCACGACCCAGTAGCCTATATCGAAAGACTCTGCTCACCGGGTCGCGTCCTTCAGCAGCCTCATGAATAAATACTAGGTGAGGGAGCCGGTCACTATTTGTATGCAGTGTTATATAGAGAAGTTTGTTATTGGGTCTTGGGGACAATGTACAAACTCGAAGTGGGTCAGATCAAGGAAAGTTTCAGTCTATTGCTCTAACCTATCTCTGCTCTAAGGTTTTCGCTTTTGAAATATCAATGGTTCATGTTTTTAACTATACCCCACGGCCGGTGTTGATGTTCTCATTGGATGGTGCTGTTTACTTTCTCTTGGTTGTTACCGTTGTTGATGTTGGGTAATATTTTATCTAGCTAGTTGTTCTCGTGTTGCCTTCGTTTCAGTTACTGTTGGGTGATGATCTTTACTTCCCCATCATTTCAATTTTAGTGTTCTCTCTTCCACCCTTTGTCACGTTGATGGATTGTTGTTACACGAGTGGCTAAACGTGACTCCAGAGACTTTTTCATTCCTACTCGCACAATAAAGAAAGAAAACTATCAAAACACTCATGATAACGGTTACTGTTGTCCTTCTAAGCGGGATTATTTCTTGAGAGCCATGGTTTACTCATGATATAAAGGTTCATGTCATGCTCTCTTGATATGATTGATAGTCGGGATAAAGAAACTGTGTCAGGCAAAGTACGTCGACTTGTGGAGGTGGTAACATTACATAAACCTGGACGAAAGAAAGCGATCCACAGTTGCGTATGGAGCGTGGAATCGACGTAATACCCACCGCTGAGCTATACGGTTTGGAGGTAGTATACCGATATCTGCATCAGTCACGACTCTTCACCAAACAAACTAGATTGAGGTAAAGCAGACTATAGGAATCATCGAGTCACTATGAGATTTTCAGAAGTCAAACGCCGAGAATGTAAGTTGGTGGAGGCGATAGGCTGGTAGGTTTCCGAATACTGGCGCCGAACATGTTTGTTTTAGATATAACAAATTGTCTCAAGGTATCCACGTGTTTTATAAGTCATGCGTGCAGGAAATACGTTTATCTGTATGTGTGTTTGATATACCACTGAGTAGGCTGCTGGGATTTTTAAGACACCTAACATGCTGTGGATGGATGAAATAGTTTGTAAGTCTCTGAGCGTCCAAGCTTTTCCGACGTCAGGCGTGCAAAGTCTAGGTTGTTGTGCCCTATACTGCACTGGGCATCAGGATAGGTCTGGGACGCCTTGTGGATCGTGGCAATTGTAAGCGACATGACAAATCAAACATTCCTCGTGGGCAGTCTTCGAGGTAAAGCCTGTGACGTGTGAGGTACAAGTGAGACAGGTCAATATTGGCTCCTGACTGATTAGGTCATAATATGTTTACTGTTGAACAATCTATGAAACTAATGATTGCTGGACATGACACAAATTTATGCAATCTTTTAAATCAAATAACTCACTTTTAAGCTTTTGAATTTGAAGTGTTGAATTGTGGTCTGTAAATTCTTATTGCTGACCATTGTAGTAACAGAATCTGTATTATTACTATTAGTGGTAGCAGTGGTATAGTAATAGTAGCAGTTATAGATACTTGACCCCCGAAGCCGCCCTCTGTAAGCATGAACAGGAGTGCAGGTCGTAAGAAGACAATGTTTACCAGAGTTCATTCCCTCGTCTAGTCTTTACGACGTCTATGGAAATGTGACCAGGATCGTAGGGCTTCTATGCAAGAATCGCCGAAAGATTGGAAGAGAAAAAGCAGCAAGCGAGAAGCAGTGCAAGCCCGTGGTTAAGGTGCAAAATGTCCTTCCTTCCTCTGAGATCAGCACTTCTATGACAACGAGGAGTCAAATCACCTGCTCCCAAAACCACCCACCTTGCGGACCTGAACTTTGAGGCGACGGTGGTTGACATCCTTATCAACCACAATCGAATATAAAACTAATTTGATGTTAATGAAACTGATTGTCGGCCACACTCCTTGGCAGGGTTGGGTTCGTAAACTGTTGAGAGGAATTTTGCTTCCCACAACATTGCTACTAACGGGTAGAAGTCGGATTATAAAGTAGTAGTGGTAGTAGTAGTAGTAGGGAAATTAGAAGTAGCAGCAGCTGTATAGTAGCATAAATAGATGTTTTGTTGTTTTCTTTGCCGGCTGATGCGTTTACAAGTTTTGTTCCTGCGTGTTGTTTTTGCGGCAGATATTTATTTTTGATGACACCAAAATATACAGTAGCAAAAAATATGCATAGTAGTTTCATGCAGCTGCGGCGGCATCAGCAGAATAAGCAGTGGCGAGGGGCGTGCGTGACAGCAATGTTTCTCCTGCTGATCGGCGTTATCATAGGTATATATATATATATATATATATATATATATATATATATATATATATATATATATATATATATATATATATATATATATATTTTTTTTTTTTTTTGCGTCGTTTGCTTTTTTTTACCAGTATGTTTTGGGTTATTATTATTTTTTCTTCGTTTACTTTTTTTTCAGTAAGTTTTGGTATTAATGAATTTTCTTCGTTTATTGTTTTTTTTTCAGTAAGTTTTGTTTTGTTGTTAATTTTTCTTCGTTTATTATTTTTTTTCAGTAAGTTTTGGTATATTAATGATTTTTCTTCGTTTATTCGTTTTTTTTCAGTAAGTTTTGGTTTGTTGTTAATTTTTCTTCTTTTATTCGTTTTTTTTTCAGTAAGTTTTGGTTTGTTGTTAATTTTTCTTCGTTTATTCGTTTTTTTTTCAGTAAGTTTTGGTTTTTTTTTAATTTTTCTTCTTTTATTCGTTTTTTTTTCAGTAAGTTTTGGTTTGTTGTTAATTTTTCTTCGTTTATTCGTTTTTTTTTCAGTAAGTTTTGGTTTGTTGTTAATTTTTCTTCGTTTATTCGTTTTTTTTTCAGTAAGTTTTGGTTTGTTGTTAATTTTTCTTCGTTTATTCGTTTTTTTTTTTTGCAGTAAGTATTGGTTTGTTAATATTATTTCTTCGTTTATTCTTCTTGTTCATTAATTTTGGGCTTGTCAATAATTATTCTTCGTTTATTCCTTTTTTGCATTATGTTTTGATTTGTTAATATTTTTTCCTCGTTTATTCTTTTCTTTACAGTGTGTTTTGGTTTATTAATAATTCCTCTTACTTCTTTTCTTATTACTTTTCCCACTATTTGTTTCCATTATATCATCGCTTCTTTGTCCTCTCTCTTTATTCATTTTCTTTTTCTTCTTTTTTCCTAACGTTACACACATGCACCACACCTGTTTATCCTTGAATATCACTGTTACCTGGATACCTCTTCTCTCTCTCTCTCTCTCTCTCTCTCTCTCTCTCTCTCTCTCTCTCTCTCTCTCTCTCTCTCTCTCTCTCTCTCTCTCTCTCTCTCTCTCTCTCTCTCTCTCTCTCTCTCTCATCCTTCATCTCACATCTTCTCTCCCTCCCCCTTCCTCCCTACCCCCTCCCTCCATACCCCCTCCCTCCTTACCCCCTCCCTCCTTACCCCCTCCCTTCTTCCCCCATCCCTCCTTCTCCCTTCCTCCTCCCCCCTCCCTCCTCATTGTCTCTTCCCTCGTCTTCAATTACGCTTTTGTCGTCATTAGAGTCTATTTTTTGGCACGTATTCGGAGTAAGTTGACAACCATTAATACGTGCATGCTAACCTGTATACGGCGTCACCTTTATTTATCAGATGGTTATGAGGTTATTTTAATTATTGCTTTTATTATTACTATTGTTGTTGTTATTGTTATTATTTTTTATTGTCATCATTATTATCGTTATTATTATTTTCATTGTTTGGTTTCTATATTATCGTCAGAATCACTATATACGATTATACTACTACTACTACTACTACTACTACTACTACTACTACTACTTCCATTTACACCATCACAACCACTACCACCACCACCGCCCCCATCACTACCACCATCATCACCACCACCGCCACCACTGCCACCACCACCATCATCACCACCACCACCACTACCACCACCACCACCACCACTACTTCCGTCTCTGCACAGCTTCCATCGCATACAGTGTTGAAATTCCGTTCGGACACACAACGAATGCAGTAATTGCGGCGGTGATAATGGGACACACACACACACACACACACACACACACACACACACACACACATCGCTGCGGTATGTAATTTTTTTGTTGTTGTTTCTTTCACCACTTAAATGCGCAATTATTGGACTTTTTTTTTTTCGAATTTCAATGTTGTAAAGGGTAATAATCTTCAAAACACTTTTCTGAACATTTACCACGAGAATAACGACGATAATCTGTCTTTTATTGTTCCGTCAAGACATGTTTTGTGCGTAACGCTGCGATTTTCCTTCCCAAGATTTAAATAACCAGGTTAGAAATTAATGAAGAAGAAGGATATGATAATGGTTGCTTGAGAGAGAGAGAGAGAGAGAGTTAACAGACAATAACAGATAGACATATAGAGAGACAGACAAACCTAGAGAGTCATAGAAGCAGAAACAGCATACAGAATAGACACACATAAAATACAATACACCATACGTAGTCCACAAGAGAGACCTTATAGCTACTCTGAATGCAACCCTATCGAGTTTAACCCACATAAACAAAGGAGCATTTCTGATATAGGCCTCGGAGACAAGGGAGCATTTCTGATAGCTGCCAAGGAGAAAAGGGAGCATTTCTGATATAGGCCTCGGAGACAAGGGAGCATTTCTGATATAGGCCTCGGAGACAAGGGAGCATTTCTGATATAGGCCTCGGAGACAAGGGAGCATTTCTGATATAGGCCTCGGAGACAAGGGAGCATTTCTGATATAGGCCTCGGAGACAAGGGAGCATTTCTGATATAGGCCTCGGAGACAAGGGAGCATTTCTGATATAGGCCTCGGAGACAAGGGAGCGTTTCTGATAAGGCCGCGGAGAAAAAGGAGCATTTCTGATAAGGCCGCGGAGAAAAAAGAGCATTTCTGATAGCGGCCGCGGAGAAAAAGGAGCATTTCTGATAGAGGCCTTGGAGAAAAAGGAGCATTTCTGATAGAGGACTGGGAGAAAAAGGAGCATTTCTGATAGCGACCACGGAGAAAAAGGAGCATTTCTGATAGAGGACTGGGAGAAAAAGGAGCATTTCTGATAGCGACCACGGAGAAAAAGGAGCATTTCTGATAGAGGACTGGGAGAAAAAGGAGCATTTCTGATAGTGACCACGGAGAAAAAGGAGCATTTCTGTAGAGGTCACGGAGAAAAAGGAGCATTTCTGGTAGAGGTCACGGAGAAAAAAGAGCATTTCTGGTAGAGGTCATGGAGAAAAAGGAGCATTTCTAACAGAGGCCTCGGAGAAAAAGGAGCATTTCTGGTAGAGGTCACGGAGAAAAAGGAGCATTTCTAACAGAGGCCTCGGAGAAAAAGGAGCATTTCTGGTAGAGGTCATGGAGAAAAAGGAGCATTTCTAACAGAGGCCTCGGAGAAAAAGGAGCATTTATGACAGAGGCCACGGAGAAAAAGGAGCATTTCTGATAGCGGCGGCTGAGAAAAATGAGCATTTCAGATACAAAGGCGGCAGTTTCTTCAGCGCCTTAAAACCAACGACATCATTTAGCCTTTATTTAAAATCAGGGATCCCTCACACCTACCTTATTAACATCCTTCGTAAAATAAGTCTGATGCTAAAGATGAAAGTAATTGCTGCATGGGGTAACTATGATGAGACCTTTTGAGGCATCCTCTTATATGTATGTTTCTCGTAAGGCGCGGCTCTGAAAGGTTATAAAGAAAACTAGTAGTGAAATTTTAGATGGTTGTTATGCATGTAAAAAGATCAGCTTGTGAGAAAGAATCGAGTATAGAGAGGAGAGAAAATGTATATATATAAAAAAGGAAAGGACGAAAGGAGAGGAAAGAGGCTCGTGCCGGGTGAGAGAGAGAGAGAGAGAGAATACTAAACTACTACTAACCACTACTACTACTACTACTACTACCACCACCACTACAACTACTACTACTATTACTACTACCACCACCACCACTACGACTACTACTACTACTACTACTACTACTACTACTACTACCACTGCAACTACTATTACTACTATAACTACTAATACTAATACTACCACTGATAATAATACATAAATAAATAATGTTAAAATACAGCTGATTAACCTTAACTGACGATGATCTGGCTTGAAATTAACAAAGATCTCTTTTTGGCCACTCCTATGTACTCTATTCGGGAGCAGTAAGTAGTAGTTTTTTTTTCATTATTGTTTAAATTTTTTCACGCCCTTGAACTGTCTCCTTTTCTGTAAAAAAAAAAAAAAAGAGAATGAGAGAAAAAAAATATAACACAAGTAGAGATCCAATTGTTTTTATTTTTTATGAAGCTCCTCGACACTTAGTTACGTAAAGCCGTGTTGTGCAAGCCACGACTCTCCTCACAAAGTGTCGACTTATCCAGGAAAACGTAGCAAAAAAAAATCATGATGAGATTATGAAGAAGGAAAAAGTACAGGTGTAGATATTATTGTCAGTACAACTATATTCTCCTGCTCTAACAGATACTCGAAGTCGTGTGGATAATTACTCCCCCTAAGCGTTGACTCACTTTGTAGTACGTTCCGAAGAGACAAAATTAAGGAAATAAAAGTTAGTAGCATCATCATCGTCATCATTATAGTTTTTCGAATCCACCAGTTTTGTGTAGTTGCTTGGATTCGGGCGGATAATTACTCCCTTCTAAAGCATGGACTCATTTTGAAAGATATTGCGAAGAGCCAAAAATACGGAAATACAAATGAATATCGTTATCATTATCAGTTTCTCGAGTTCAACAATTCCATGCAACCATTCGGGAGCCGTGATTACCGCCGCAGAAAGATCATCATCGTCATCATCATCCTCATTAAAGTTTCTCGGGTCCTAGTGTCGTGCATCAGCGTTTCGAGAGCCGTGGTTCCCGCCGCGCTCAGCCCCGACTCACCGCGGAAGGAGTTGTGCGGGGCGGGCAGGTCCCAGCATCCAGGTGAGTGGCGGCGTGGGGCGGGATCATCATCATCATGTCCTACACCTGCGAGGTCAACGCGAGGTGGCGCCACCTGATCAATATATACACACCTGCGTGCGAGGCGAGGGGGAGGAGTAGGAGGAGAAGGAGGAGGAGTAGGAGGAGGAGGAGGAGGAGGAGGAGGAGGAGGAGGAGGAGGAGGAGGAGGAGGAGGAGTAGGAGGACGAGGAGGAGGAGGAGGAGGAGGAGGAGGAGGAGGAGGGGACTGGCTGGCACTGTCATTCATAACAACGTGCCATTGCCTCTCCTCTTTGAAGTAATTTGTAATTTAATTTGGCCCATTTGCCGGCGACAGGGGAATGAAATGAAATGCTTGGGAATCCGTCCTGGTGGATATTATCACCTTTGCTTGTCACAGAATCCGATGGCAATAACCGGCAGCGCCACGCCACCTTAAATATCCGCCGCCGCAGCCCGATTTTATGGCTCTTGTGGCGAGGACACAAACCAGAACGCCCCAGGATACAAAGGGCTTATAAAATGTCCTCTCCCATATTTCTTTTGTGAGTAGAGTTGAATATCAGAGGCCGGGCGCGCCGCGGAAATACGGACCTTGTTTCGGGGGACGCTGAGGCGAAGGCGAGGCCGGGGGCGGCGGGGAAGCGACCTTACTGCCCGTAGTGATTAGTGTTCTTGTCTCGGGCGCGTCAGTTCAAGGTTATTACATTACCTTTGGCCACCTTGATGAGGCCGAGGAGGGTGCCGGGAATCTGGGAATGTTACGAAGATGGGGCCTTCTCCACCGCCATCGCCGCCGCCGCCGCCGCCGCCGCTACCTGCTCGTCTGCCTCGGCTCGCCGGCTGGAGGGATGCTGTTGCTCCCGCCTCATGATGGCCGCGGCGATGCTGTCTTGCCTTGGCGAAGAAGCTCTGTTTACTTATTTCCGGTCTTTCCTGCTTGATGTTGTCGTGCGCTCAAGCCTTTGTTAGCGTTTTTAGTGAATCCTTAGAATCATCATCGGTATACCGTCTTTCTGTTTACTTCTTTGAACAGTTGTGGTTGTACGCGTACCCTCAAGCCTTTGTTAGTTTTTTTTCCTGCTTTATGTGCTGGGTTGTTGCTGTGCTATCAAGGAGGACCACCTAAGAAGCGATACAAAAGAAAAAAAAGTTTATCCTCAGAGTCAGCCCTACCATACTGACTCTTTGTTTTACCTTTTTTTTGCATAGTTGTGGTTACAGTTCTACCTCAGGTCTTTGTTAGATTCTTTTTTCTGTTTTCTGTGTTTGGCTGTGGCTGTATGCTCAAGACATTTCCCATTCTCTGTTAATCATTAGTTGTACCACTTATAAATCCAGTCTTCGAAGTTCTTGTAAAATTGTAGACTAATTTATCCCTATTGAACATATATACATGAGGTGAGTCAGGGAACACATTCAGAACTCTTGGAGCAGATCAGTATCGATAAACGTACCATCCACGTCCTCATACATAAAGCTTCCCAAACCCCTTTATTCGTAATGTTGTATACTGGCACTTAACACATGGCTGCAACTTAGGTTATTATTCTGCACGCGTTACCTTATTTATCGACCAGATCGTGTTCGTTTCCTTGATTTTATTGTTTTATTATACCTTTTTACTCTACTTTCTTTGACCTATTAGCCAAGACACACTTCTGAAGACGCCTTTCCTTCCTCTACCTTTCCCTTCCTTTTTTTCCTCCGCTTCGTCTCTTTACCTAACCTCTTTCTTCCCTTATACAACGCATGCCAATGACGAGCACATGTACTATACAGACAGACAGCGACGCACTTTCCGCCCTCGATACAAAGACCACCAGCTCATTATGTCACTGTTGTCAGGCTTGTGTGTGTGTGTGTGTGTGTGTGTGTGTGTGTGTGTGTGTGTGTGTGTCTCGGTACAACACCTGCGTCGCCTCCTCCCGCCTCGCGTGTACCCTCCCCCCCCACCCACCCATACACACACACACACACACACACACACACACACACACACAGGTATTGCCGCGCCACACAAGTTGTTGATGATTTACATTTTCATACAATCGTAAAAATCTCGGCGCGCGATTCGCCACGCACACCTTTTAGCGACGCACAAAGGAAAACACGTTATATTATTATCATTGTTTCTATCTGTGTCTGTCTGTCTCTGTCTGTCTGGCTGGCTATATGTCTGTCTGTATGTCTCTCTTTCTCCCTTTCCATTAATTTATCAGTCAGTATTGATCTAACCTTTTCACTAATTAACTATAACCCAACTTACTAACGAAACTAATCCACGCAATTGATTAACCCAACTTCCTAATTGACTAGTTAATTAATTAGATAAGCCCAAAAATACCTCATTAACTGACGAACTAACAACAAACTAACCAATATGTTAACTATATATCTAACTAACTATCCAACCGACGAACTATTCCCAACCTCCCCTGACCATAATATAATTTGGTACACATTTTATAATTCTAAATCAATATGTCAGGCGAGTCTTTACCCAACGATCTTCTCATCCAGCCTGAGAAACACACGGAAGATACCTTAAAATATAACCTAAACTATACAATATTCTGAAAAAAATGCGAAGCGAGAGACAGCATGAAGGTGATGTTAGACACGGAAGTCACAGAAGCTTGAAAATATAGGGAAAAAATTATTCAAATTCAACTCAAACGAGACCCAAGAATGTAAAACTATAAAGTGGCCGAACAAAGCGAGTGTGATATTTGATGCAGAGGTCACATAATCATAAGCAGCAGCAGCGGCATCAAACACGGCCTTGAAGGTTAATATGATTTTGACCTTTACCAAACGGATAACTCCCGCCGCGAGCAATGGAACAGCAAAGCCATACGCTCACGACATCCGGCTATACCTTATGACCCGTGTAGACTCCTTTACCTACAGGATAATACAAGGGAGAATAGAGAAACAGTATTACGTTATTATGTTTCCAGTGACGAAAAATAATAAGACTGCGACTATAGTTTTGCATGAAAGGTCTGACATCCAGGTACTTAATACTCTATATAGACTTCGTTCACTTACAAGGTTCTACAAAGGAGAATAGAGAAATAGCATGACGTTATAATGTAGTTAATGATGAAAGATTATTATTCTGACGATAGTTTTGCGTGAAAATTCTCCCGTATTCTTATAACATCCGGCTACGACTTAGCGGTTCCCAAACTTTTCAGGCCACGCACCACCTCCCAGGCTGTGACAGAGTCCACGCACCCCCGCTAAGATTCGAGCAGTACGAAGGTCCCGTCGATTTCCTGGAATTTAGTTAATTTTTTACGAATTTTGTGCTCGCAAAATATGAGGCTCTGAGCGATGGGTATCAAAACTAAACGAAAATGTACCTGGGGGTGAATGAATGTACTCAGAGTCTGGATAAGTTTCAAACAAAGAACAGACAACTCCGCTGAAGCGCACAGCATACATTAGTTTTAATACAATTGCAGTTAATGATGTGTTTAAAATTTTAATGAGACAAAATCCGCCATTACATTATTTTTTCTACTTACGCAGCCCTGGTGATCAGCTCACGCACCCCCAGGGGTGCGCGCACCTCACTTTGGGAACCGCTGGGCTACGTTATGATCAAGACTTCGTTCATTTTTCTATTCTCGTAACACTTTCAAAGAGATTAGATTAGCAAAAAATGATATACTGTTACATGAATGATAATTATTAATTAGGCTCACTGGTGCACGGCATTGAATAATAGGTTAAGAGAGAGAGTTGTTCCATCTCACTTTAAAACAATGTAAATAATATGACACTACCCCCCCCCCCTCCTCTGCCCACAAGCCAGTGTTTGTACTGACATGCCAGACTGCGGCGGCGATGGCGGGGATGGTGAAGAAGGTGTCCTAGAGTGACCTGGAGTGACCGCGCCCATGCATATATCAGGTATATCAGGCGAGGAAGGAAAGGAAGGAAGAACTTGAGTAGGATTAGCGAGTGGCGAGCAGGAGTAGGGAAGAAAGGGAAGTTGAGGTGAAAAGGGAGAGTGATGAGGGGCCGAGTTGAGGGAGGAAGGAAGGAGTGGCGAGTGGCGAGAAACGAGAAGGGAAGAAGGGAGAAAGGGACGAGCGTGGAGAAGGGAAAGGAGTGGAGTGAGTGGCGAGTGGCGAGCAGGAGTGACGAAAGTGAGATGATAATCTAGGAAACGAAGGGGGTTGAAAGGAAGGGGTAGAGTGAGTGGCGAGTGTCGAGCAGGAGTGAAGGAAGAGAGGATGAGGTAGAAAACGAAGGGGGGTGAGGGGAGAGGGAAGTGAGAAGTGGGTAGCAGGAGTGAGGGGGGGAGACTAAAGTAGAAAATGAGGGGGGTTGAGGTGAGAGGTGAGTGTGGTGAGTGAGGGGGGGTGAGGAGTAGGGAGAGAGGGAGGGAGGAGTGAGTGACGAGAGGGCGAATCTTACTATCTGTCTGTCTGTCCTTATCTATCTATCTGTCTATCTGTCTGTCTGTATCAATGTATGTGTATGTTATTGTATGTGTACATGTGAGAGTATATATCTCTCTGTCTTTCCATATATTCACACACACAGTACAACAACAACAACAACAACAACAACAACAGCACGTGGGTCATCATCATCATCGTCATCATCGTTTTTGCGTCGCAGGCTTGTCGGTGTTCTGTGTTGTGATTTCTTGCTCGGGTGAGGTTTGACGGGCCGCGACAGGTCACCCAAAGAACCTCGTGTTTATGAAGATTCGCTCAGTCTTTCTCATTATTTCTTGCAGGTTAAAAGACAGTACGGTATACTATGTACCTATCTTGTTTTCTCCTATATCTCACTGTCTTTCTACCTACGGCATTTATTATTCGGCATTTCTCCTTTTACTTCTTTAGTTCATGTAATATTTATCCGGTCCTGTAAATATATATGTATCTTTCCTTCTTTTTCTTTCTCTTTTTCATCCTCTTTACTGTCATAATCGGTCCTCCTCTTCCTCTTCTTCCTCCTCCTCCTTTTCCTATTTCTCTTCCCTTCCCTGTCTCCCCCTTTCACTTATCCACACACCTCTTCCTCTTCCTCTTCCTCCTCTTCCTAGCCCTTCCTATATAACCTGCCTGCTTCTTGCCTTTACTCCCCTCACCCTTTATCAATGCACTCCTCCTCCTCCTCCTCCTCCTCCCCTCCGCGCCCTCACCCTTCACCTATGCACACCTCTTCAAACGCGCCATTAAGTACTGATAGCGTGGCGGGGGCTCCGTGATTACCTCGCTAATGCTCTTTTGTGAGGGTGTGATGCGATTTCTCTCTCTCACTCTCTCTATCTATCTATGTATCTCTCTCTCTCTCTCTCTCTCTCTCTCTCTCTCTCTCTCTCTCTCTCTCTCTCTCTCTCTCTCTCTCTCTCTCTCTCTCTCTCTCTCTCTCTCTCTCTCTCTCTCTCTCTCTTTCTCGTCACGGGTCATAAGGGAGGGGCGGCTGCGGGAAATGAAGACACTGTTGACGAGCAAAGGGAAATGACTCTTGATATTACTACGACACCTCGTCCTCACACCACCGCCACCACCACTACCACCACCACCACCATCACCACCACCACCATCACCATCACCACCACCATCACCATCACCACTACTTTAACCCTCCGTCTCCTGTACCTGTCCCTTCTTCCTTTTCTTTACCTTGATTCGTTTTTACCTGTCGTTCCTCCTTTTCTTTTTCTTTTTTATTTCTAGATTGGCAGTTCTTTCACCTTACTTTTACCTTACCTAATTACCTTACCTTACCTGTCCGTTCGTCCTTCTTTCCTACCTTGATTCGTTTTTACCTGTTGTTCCTCCTCTTGTTTCTTTTTTTCTTTTTCTTTTTAGATTGGCAGTTCTTTCACCTTCCTTTACCTTACCTTACCTTACTTACCTACTTGTCCTTTCTTCCTTATTTCATAACCTGATTCGTCTTTACCTGTTGTTCCTCCTTTTCTTTTTTCCTTTTCTTTTCAGATTGGCAGTTCTTTCACCTTACTTTACCTGTCTGTCTCCTCCGTGTAGGCTCATCTTCCTTACGTTCTTCTCTGTTTTTATTTACATTTTCCCTCCTCCTCCTTCTCCTCCTCTCCTCTTCCACCTCTGTTACATCTTCTTCTCCTCCTTCTTCCCTCGTAATCTTGCCGTCTCTTCTTGCTTCTCCTCTTGCTCCACTTTCTCCACTTCCTCCATCATCTCCTCTAGACTCATTTCTTCCTCCACCTTCAATTCTATCTGCATCTTCACTTCCACGCATGCACTCCACATATCTCATTCTCATTCCTCCTTTATCAGCTTTCCCATCTTCCATCACCTTCTCCTAGCCTGTCGCCGACAATTTTCACTCCTCCTCCTCCTCCTCCTCCTCCTCATTCTCGTCTTCCTCCTCGTCGTCCTCCTCATCTTTCAATACGCATCCGTTCTCCATTTTCCTCTAATGTCCACCTTCATTATCCACTTTCTGTCTCGTAATTCCTTTTTTATTTATTTTTGTTTTGTTTTTCCCCTTCTTCCTTCTTTCGTCTATTGCTCCCTTCTCTCTCCCTTCTATCATCTTTTTTATTCCGTCTCTCGTTCTATGTAGTCTTTCCTCATTACTTATTGTTTTTGCTATTCCTTCCTTCCTTCCTTCCCTTTTTATCTGCTCCTCCTCCTCCTCCTCCTCATTTATCTTTCTTCCTCTATTTGCATTCCCGTTTCTTCCCCTTCTGCGTCTTCCCTTCTTTCCATGTAACTCAGTCCTTCTTCCATTATCATTCTCTTTTTTTTTTATTCTCTTCCTGGTTATCATAAATTCTTCCTCGTCTTTACTTTTCACCCTCTTTCCTCCTCACCTTCCTTCATCACCCTACCACAGTCACCCCTTTACCCCTTTACAGTTTTACCCCCTTATCCCTCTGCTTTTCACTCCTTTCCAGTCAGTCACCCCACATATCACCCTAGTCAGCTTTTTAGTTACCTCTCTTCACCCCTTTTCACCCCATCGGTTAAATTTTCACCCCTCCAGTCATATTCCCAGTCACTCTTCACCCCCAGTCACCCTAACGATCATCATGGCATCTCTTTAGTTATCTTTCCAGTCTCATATCACCCCACCAACCACACCACTGGCATATCTCACCACTTCCATCACCCCAGTTACATTTCACCCCTCCAATCACGCCCCAATCACATAATTATCACCCCGTCAGTCATACCCCAGTTACATTTCACCCTTCCTTCACCCCATCCACCTTCATCACCTCTTCAATCACACCCCAGTTGCATTACACCCTTCCAGTCCCACCCCAGTTACCTCCCTCACCCCAGTCACCTCTATCACCCCAGTCACCTCACCCCTCACCCCGTCACCTCCAGTCAGCGTCTGAACCCAAATGTTGCGGCGACGGCTTTTCTCGCTAATTAACACGCGATTAATTAGTGATCACACGGCGCGGAGATCTTGGCTGATTTCATTTTATTTCGCCCTCAAAGGAACTCGTCCAATGAGCAACCATATTGTAGGTTCATATCGAGTAATGTGCGCTGCCGGGGCTAATTTGCTGGAGGAGGAGGAGGAGGAGGAGGAGGAGAGGAAGGCAGGATGGAAATGCAAGAAAAGCAGAAGTGAGAGGAAATTAAAGCGAATAAAAATAAGTGTTGGTAATAATACTAATAATAAGAGTGATATATCTTTTCGTTAGGCTCTTCAGTGACCTACTAAACGGATATTTACTTCCCTCCCGTCACAACAAAACAACGGTCAAGGCTATTTCCGTTAGTCTGTCGTTTTCGCACTAACAGTTTCTGGCGGAAGTTTGTTGCAGTGGCGGAGAACAAGATCTGAGTAAGAGAAAAAAAAAACTCCCGGTGTCTTTCGTATCGCCTTGCTTGAACAGGTACAACGTTATTTCTAGTTACCTGGCCTGACTGAAGGAGGATAATGAGGATAATGATGATGATGAGGAGGAGGAGGGGAGGAGGAACAGGAGCATCCGTAGGGTTAATCACTTTTTCCCCTAGACGAATAGTTGGTGGTAAAAGTCAACAGGAGAGGTGATTAAGACAAGGTGGTGATTACGAAGGGGGAGGACGGAGGGGCGGCGTAGAGAGTGGAGGAAAAGAGCGAAGGAGAGAGGGAGAGACGGGACGGAGGGAGGCTGGAACGAGGAGAGAGGAGGAAGAAAGGAGGGCGAGGCGCCACATTACTGAGGTGAAGAAGAAATGGAGGGAAAAACGGGGAAACTAAAGGCACTGAAAATAGGAAAGAAATGGCTGATAGGGATTACGAGAAGATGAAGAAAGAAGACAAAGAGAAATGCCTTAAAAAGAGAGAGAGAGAGAGAGGGGGTCATCAGAGGTGATTAAGAAGGGGAAGACACATGGGAGAGGATTTTCTCAGAGGTGTGTGTGTGTGTGTGTGTGTGTGTGTGTGTGTGTGTGTGTGTGTGTGCTTTCATATGACATTGGTCTCTCTCTCTCTCTCTCTCTCTCTCTCTCTCTCTCTCTCTCTCTCTCTCTCTCTCTCTCTCTCTCTCTCTCTCTCTCTCTCTCTCTCTCTCTCTCTCTCTCTCTCTCTCTCTCTCTCTCTCTCTCTCTCTCTCTCTCTCTCTCTCTCTCTCTCTCTCTCTCTCGACATACCTTCGTTCCCTTGTTCTATTGTCCTCTTTCCACATTTCTTGATTCTGTTACGCACACACACACTCACACACACACACACACACACACACACAGCACACCCTCGCCATATACACACACGCTTCTCTCACTCTCTTTCTCTCTTTGTTCTGATATTATTACTCCTCTTTTGACTCTCTCTCTCTCTCTCTCTCTCTCTCTCTCTCTCTCTCTCTCTCTCTCTCTCTCTCTGTCTTGTCCACCTTCATTAATCTAATTACACCCATTCTTCCGTCCTTCCCTTCTTGCCACCTCACCCTCAACTGGTAACCTTCCGCCCTTGCTAACCTAACCTAACCTAGCCCGTGACCCTCCGCTACCCACCTCTTGCCCTTATTCCTTCACCTCTTCGTCTTTCTTTTCCCCGACTCTTAGCTAGCCAACCTCCCGAGACTCTCTTTATCCATTTCTTCGGCTGTCTTTTCCCTGACCTTTCGCTAGCCAAATTCTGGAGTCCCTCTTCCTCCGTTTGTTATAGTCTTTTCTCCGTCCTCTTTTCCCCAACTCTCCAGTATCCACCATACCAGTCCTTCCTCCTACCTTTCTTTCTTCCTCTCTTTTTCCTCGTTCAGCTTTCTCCAACCCTCCTCTACCCACCTTCTTTAGACCCTGCTCTTTCGTTTCTTCGTCTCTCTTTTCGCCTCCCCTTCAGTAGCCACCATTCCAGCCCTTCCTCCTACGTTTCTTCCTCTCTTTTTCCTCGTCCAGTTTTCCCCGACCCTCTTCTACCCACCTTCTTTAGACCTTCTTCTTTCGTATCTTCGTCTCTCTTTTCGCCTCCCCTTCAGTAGCCACCATTCCAGTCTTTCCTCCTACGTTTCTTCCTCTCTTTTTCCTCCTCACACTTTTCTCCGCGTCTCGCCCCTCTTTTCCCTCGCCTCGCCTCAGCTCCGGGGATCACCGCAAATCAGTTTCCCGAGATAATTAATCCCTCTGTGGCGTCATGCCGGTGTTTTCAGGGCGCCTCTCAGTCCGCCCGCTCGTCCGTCTTTCCTTCCTTCGCTCGCTCGCTCGTCTCTCATCTTTACAGAGGTGTTGGCGGGGGAGGGCAGGTGTTGGTGGTGGTGGCGGAGGAGGTGGAGGAGAAGGAGCAGCACCAGTAGAAGGAATTAGTTAAAAGAAAAGAGGAGGAGGAGGAGGAGGAGGAGGAGGAGGAGGATCTGAGAGAGGAAAAGTGTGACGTTACGTACAAAAACAACAAAAGGTGATAAAGAGGAAAAGAAAGAAGAAAAATAGGAAAAGAAAAAGAGGAGGAAGAGAGGAAAAGGAGAAGGAAAGGGAAGAAGGGAATGAGTATAAGGAATAGGAGGAAAAGAAACGAAAAGGAGAGGAGAAAACTGAAAAAAACACTAATAACATGAAAGAAAATATGCCAAAAAAATCAGTTAGTAGGAAAAGGAGGAGGAGGAGGAGGAGGAAGAAGACTTTTCCTCCTCCTCCTCCTCCTCCTCCTCCACCACTAGATTGTAATACTCCTCCTTGCCCACAGCTGTTTGTTTGTTTTTTTCTTTGCCTCTCCTTGTCATTTCCTCCTTTAACTTTTTCATCTCGTATTTTTTTTTTTGATTCATCTTTGCCTCTCGGGATGACGCCAGCCTTACCACACTTCCTTTCCTCTCTCTTCTTCCTCTTTCGTTGTTGTTGTTTTTATTCTTGTATACTTTAGTTTATGTTTTGTAAGGATAATGAAGCTTTTTATTTATTTTTTTTATTTCGTGTTCTTGTTCCTCTTATTTTTTTGGTTTGTTTTTCTATTGTTTCGATCTTGTTAATGTTCTTCTTATTTTTTTTCTGGTTATTCTTGTTCTTCTTGTTCTTGTTATTGCTGCGCTTGTTTTTGTTCTTCTCATTTCTATTTCTCACCCTCTAGTTATTATTGTTTTTGTTTTCTTCCTGTTCTTCTTGTTCTTTATCTGTTCTTGCTCTTCCTCTTCTTCATCCTTTTCTTCCTCCTCTTCTTTTTCTACGTCTTCCTCTTCCTATTCTTACTTTTCTACCTCCTCCTCTTCTATATCTACTTTTCTCTTCATTTTCCATTTCCTCTAGTCTTCATTTTCTACTTTTTCATCTGCCTTCGCCTTCTCCTCCTCTTCCTCCTCCTCCGCCTTACCTCTTTCTCCCCAAAGGTGCGTCCCGCTGGGGGTCGCGCTGCACACCTCCAGAAGTTAATTAGTCGCTTTAACCATTATTAGCAGCTTATTGGCGGGGTGGCGGCGGCGGCAACACCCAAATTTCTGTTCCGTAATTACCCGGCGGACCGCTTAGCTCGGAAATTATAGAGCACGTCATGTTTTGGGAGTGTGGAGGAAGGGGGAGGGACGAGTGTGTGTGTGTGTGTGTGTGTGTGTGTGTGTGTGTGTGTGTTTACGGTAATATTTTCCCTGTTTTGTGCAATCCTATCGTAAAGGGAAATTTTATATGCGTCAGACAAACAGATCGTAAAAGATAACCTTGCTAATTTTGCGTTCAAGGTCTATAGAATACCTTGACAATATTGATATCCTGCCTCTCTCTACTACTACTACTACTACTACTACTACTACTACTACTACTACTACTACTACTATTACTACTACCCCAAATCAACACTGTAAACGCCAACCGAAGGAAATCTACCCAAATTTGCTCTTCTTGTTCCTTTTTCTGTTCTTGCTCTTGCTCCTGTTCTTGTTCTTCTTAATCCAGTTCTTCACCTTTTTCTTCCTCCTCTACTTTTTTCCTTTTTTTCCTCTTTTTCTCCCTATTCTTCCTCCTCTTCTCTTTTTACTTCCTGTTTCTCTTTCTACATTTTCTTCCCCTACTTTTTTCTACTTCTCCTCCTCCTCCTCCTCCTTCACTATCATCATCAGCATCAGCAACACTCATTCACTGACCTCCCCTTACTACGCCGTCTCCTATAAGATCCTTCCCCTTTACTCCCTTCCATCCCCCTGCAATCCACACCCCCTTTCCACCTCTTTTCCCATCCACTTGCGAAGATAATGTGGATTGATATGGTGAAGGTTATGGTGAGGCCCCTTGTTCTGGATGAGAGAGAGAGAGAGAGAGAGAGAGAGAGTGGTTATGAAAGCGAGAATTGGTTACGAGGGAAATTTATCGATTGATTGTATGTACGTACGTGTGCGTTTCTGTACACACACACACACACACACACACACACACACACACACACACACACACACACACACAATGACGCATGAAACAAGGGATGCATCATAACTGAGGACACACACACACACACACACACACACACACACACACACACAATGACGCATGAAACAAGGGATGCATCATAACTGAGGACACACACACACACACACACACACACACAGACAACAGAAGATACAAGGACGAGCCTCATCACCAAACACGCACAAACACAAGGTCACACACACACACACACACACACACACACACACACACACACACACACACACACACACACACACACACACACACACACACACACACACACACACACACACTTGTCACCTTCTCTCTCCCACTCCCCTCTCCTTCCCTCCCCTCCCCCACATTCCCTCAGTCACCACAAACCCAAAGAAAACAAGAGAAGTTCCTCCCCTCTCTCCCCCTCCTCCTCCTGTCCCCCCTTCCGTCCCCCTCCCCCTTCTCCCCCTCTCCTCCTCCCCCCACCCCCCCATACCATCAAAATTCTCCTGATATATTGATTCCCTTCACCGCAGACACGACATCGATTATTTCTTATCTCACTGATGGCTAATCCTGTCTCTCTCTCTCTCTCTCTCTCTCTCTCTCTCTCTCTCTCTCTCTCTCTCTCTCTCTCTCTCTCTGTCTCTCTCTCTCTCTCTCTCTCTCTCTCTCTCTCTCTCTCTCTCTCTCTCTCTCTCTCTCTCTCTCTCTCTTCCTCTCTCTTCCTCCTCCTCCTCCTCCTCCTCCTCCTCCTTCTCTTCACACACTCTAAATCACCGCTTCCCTTCTCTCCATCATCTTCCTTTCATCCTCACAACCTTCACCTAATCTCCCATTCTTGTCCTCCTCCTCCCCCTCCTCATCCTCTTCCTCCTCCTCCTCTTACTATTCCCACGTCTAGGGGCTTACCTAATCCTCCTAGTCGTTGCTCCTCCTCCTCCTCCTCCTCCTCCTCTGCCCTACCTCTCCTACCCTCTCCTTCCCCTTACACTCGACCTGCGTTGTACAAGAAGCTGATTAATCTTCCTTTTTCTCTCGTGTTCTTGTCCTTTTCCTCCTCCTCCTCCTCCTCCTCCTCCTCCTCCTCCTCCTCCTCTTGTAGGACTGTAAGAGAGCAGGGTAGGACATATAGCAATGGATTTTGGATTAAGCTTGATATATAAGTGAAGATTTGATAAAAGAATTGCCTAGATTATGTTTGCTTATAGAAGGGCGGAGGTGTGGATCAGCTTTGGCAGTCATGTTGTGAGAGCCAAGACGATAGATACGTTGAAAAAAGGTTGGATGAATTGATGGATAGGGTGGACAGGTTGCGTTAATGTTTAATGGGACACCTTCGTCTCATGATTTACTCTGTCTCTTCCTCCTTCCTTCTTTCTTTCATTCTCTCCCTGCCTTCCTCTCTTTCTATCACTCTCCCTCCTTCCCTCCCTCCCACTCTCTCCGTCCCCTTCCTCCAGCCTCCAGCATCGTCCCTCACAACCTTTGTCTCTCTCTCTCTCTCTCTCTCTCTCTCTCTCTCTCTCTCTCTCTCTCTCTCTCTCTCTCTCTCTCTCTCTCTCTCTCTCTCTCTCTGTCCTGATTTCTTTGTTAGTTGGGTGAAAAGAATCGATTTTTCGAGGGTTGTACCTTATCTCTGTGTGTGTGTGTGTGTGTGTGTGTGTGTGTACGCCGGGTCCGAAAGCCAATCAAGACATATCACCCCCAAGACTTCCTTTATCTGCCCTGTTTGTTTTCATTCTTCTTTCTTGTGGTTTGTGTAGACGAGGCTTGACGGAGGGCAGCGAGCGAGCGAGGCCATTCAGAGCCCCGCCCGAGAGACCTGTTGCGGACGTTAAGATGAAAGGTCCAGAAGAGATGCGTAAGAATGAAGAACAGTATTGATAGTGAAAGAGGATTGGAGTAGACTAGCTTGACGTTGAGCCCCAGAGATGTTAGATATGTATTGATGAAAGTTCCTGCACGCAAAATAATGTTATAAAAGAGACTTACTGACTTGTTTAGTGTCACAGAAGGAGAGTTATGATACAGTGGAATAAAGTACGGTTAATTGATGATTCCGAAAGAAATATTGGAAGTGTGACGATGAAAGAATTTACATGGTATAGATATTTTTGTGTAAAAAAAAGAAGAAAAAAACTTGCAAATATACAGATAGAAAAAAACCTGCTTAGCGAAAAATAGCTATACAAAAAACGAGAAAGAAAATATATGCTGCTGAAGAAGAGAGAGAGAGAGAGAGAGAGAGAGAGAGAGAGAGAGAGAGAGAGAGAGAAGACTTATAGCGTAACACCGTAGGGGGATATATATACAGTTGTGCTACATCGTTAGGAGTGTAGGAGTGTGTGTGTGTGTGTGTGTGTGTGTGTGTGTGTGACGCCACAGAGAGGTGCAGCAACAGGTGGACACGATCTCTCCCTCTCTCCCTCCATGTCTCCCTTTCCCCTCCTTCCATCCTCCCTCTCCCTATCTCCTCCCTTTCTTCCACCCTGCTATCCCTCTCTATTTACCTGCATCCCTGTCCTCCTCCCTCTCTCTCTCTCCCTCCCTCCCTCCCTCTCTCCCTCCCTCTCTCCCTCCCCTCCGTTCCTCCCAGGGATTTGCAATAGCCAGGAGGTAAATGTATGAACCTCGTTGGTGTGGCTTTTATTATTACTGGCGGGGGAGAGAGAGAGAGAGAGTAGATAGATAGATAGATAGATAGAAAGATAGAAAAATACAGATAAAAAGATGCACAAACAGACGATTACACACACACACACACACACACACACACACACACACAAACACACGCACGCACACATTCATTCACCGGCACGCGCAAGCACGCACACAAGCAATTGAAATGGGGACTAATGAAATGTGTGTGTGTGTGTGTGAGAGAGAGAGAGAGAGAGAGAGAGAGAGAGAGAGAGAGAGAGAGCATTAGTACTGCCATAGTGTCAAAAACAGTGAAAATTTGATAATGAAACCCAAAACAACAAATAACAATAGAAAGAGATAAAAAAGACAGCAAAGAACATGATTAGAGAAAAAGGGATCGAGTGTAGGAGTTAACACTACTAAGCAAATAAAAATAAATGAATAAGCAAGATAAAACTATATATTTCACTGTTATTTTAGCCTATGATATTGTAGAAACCAGGACAGACAGACACAACCAAATTAGAACCTTTATACTTTAGCAGGAGAGAGAGAGGATGGATGATGAGTACGTTAGGAAAGGGTAAAAAAATCCTTAAACAAACTAACAATACGTGATGATAAAATGAAGATGATGATGAAGATAATGATGATGGTGATGATGATGATAACTTGTCTCCAATGCAAAAAAAAAAACAATCAACCCCCAAAAGGACATTCGTTGGATAAGTGTAATTATGAGAGTAAGGGGAAGAGGGGAAGGGTAAAGGGGAGGGAGGGGTAAAGAGAGGGGTAAGGGGAGCAGTTAAGGGGTGGGCCGCCGCCGCCTCACTTCGGGGACAGATCAAAGGGTTGTTGGAAGGGATTATACAGGTGGGTTTTACAGGTAATGGAGGCTTTATAACTGGCGTTTTCTCTCTCTCTCTCTCTCTCTCTCTCTCTCTCTCTCTCTCTCTCTCTCTCTCTCTCTCTCTCTCTCTCTCTCTTTTTAAGGCATAACTGTAGGGTATTGCAGTTTCGAGCATTTCATAACACCCCCTCGACACACACACACACACACACACACACGCGTCATAGTAATGCATGAAGGCTTTACTATATATATATTTTTTTTATAGCAGGGGCAGCGTTAAGCATAAGCAGCTCACGTGCATGGGATCTTTGTTGTTAATGCAGGGTTGAGTAAGGGATATTGAAGGGAGAGAGAGAGGAGGGGAGGGTCAGCGGAGAGCGTGATGGTGGTGGTGGTTTTAGAAGGGAAGGAAGGGGAAGGAAGGGAAGAGCTAGCTAGAAAGGCAGGGGTGAAGCGAGGGAGAGGAGAGGGGAGAGAGAGAAGAGGAAGGAGATGTCGGAGAGGGAGGGAGAGCATGGTTATGGTTTTCGAAGAAGGGGAGGAAGGGGAAGGAAAGGAAGAGCTAGTTAGGAAGGCAAGGGTGAAGGGGTGAAGGGAGGTAGAGGAGAGGGGAAAGAAAGAAGAGGAAGGAGATGTCGGAGAGGGAGGGAGAGCATGGTTGTGGTTTTAGAAGAAGGGGAGGAAGGGGAAGGAAAGGAAGAGCTAGTTAGGAAGGCAAGGGTGAAAGGGTGAAGGGAGGGAGAGGAGAGGGGAGAGAGAGAAGAGGAAGGAGATGTCGGAGAGGGAGGGAGAGCATGGTTATGGTTTTAGAAGAAGGAAGATAGATAGAAGGGAAGGGCTAGCTAGAAAGGCAGGGTGAAGGGGTGAAGGGAGGGAGAGGAGAGGGGAGAGAAAGAAGAGGAAGGAGATGTCGGAGAGGGAGGGAGAGCGTGGTGGTGGTTTTAGAAGAAGGGGAGGAAGGCGAAGGAAGGGAAGAGCTTGCTAGGATGGGAAAGGTGAAAGGAGAGGTGAATTATTGTTTCCAGAGAGAGAGAGAGAGAGAGAACTTGATATCGGACACCGTGGGAAGGGACGGACGGGAACTGACTGACAGACTGCGAAAGGAGCAATAAGAGGATATTTTGTGTACCGTACCGATGAGACCAACCCACACACACACACACACACACACACATCTACATCTAGCTCTTTGACGTGTGTGTGCGTGTGTGTGTGTGTGTGTGTGTGTGTGTGTGTGTTGTCTCTAGAGGTGTGGTATAATTCCCCTTTGTAACGCTCGTATTCGTATATTCTTGCCTCATGTACTCTTGTTTCTCCTTTGTGTGTGTTTTCATGTACCTTTATCTACCTCCATTTTTCAGGTATTTTTTGTCTTTTTTTGTTTTATTTTACTTTTACACAATACGTAAATTTTGCTTTTGTTTTGCTTTACCTGAGGCGTATTTATTATTATTTAGGGGCCAGGCGAAAATGGGCTTTGTTGTGGGGCTGTCTGTGGTGGTTGGCCCCTGTCCGTTTGTGTCGCGGGTGAATTTATATTTATAGTGACTGCCTGCCGTGACTCTGCCTCCTGATATGTTGCTTCACTTGTGGGACTTTTAGTTTGTGTTTGTGCTGTTTTATGTGTGAGTTTTACATTTATACTCATTATCTCTGCTTCATTATCTATCTCCTTGTGTTCATTTGCGTCTTTTTTATGAGCTTCGTTATTATTATTTCATGAAGTCATTATTCTGCGTGTAATTTGTTTTTTCTTCTCATTTTACTTATTTTGAGAGCTTCGTTAGCTCGTTATTATGCGGGGGCTTAATAGTGTTGCTGTCTCGTTACTTTGCATGCAAGAAGGGAAGGGAAGGGAAGGGAAGGGAAGGGAAGAGAAGGGAAGGGAAGGAGAACGGAGAGATATAGGCTGGCAGGCAGGGAGGGATGAATATAGGGAGATAGATAGAGAAGAAGGTAGCGAGGAAGGAAGGGAAGGAGTGAAGGGAAGGTAGAGGAAGGAAGATAGAAGGAAGCTGACAGGGGAAAAGGTAAGAAAGGACGAGAAGGAAGGAAAGTAGTGAAGGGAAGATAAAGTATAAAAGATAGAAGGGAATGGAGACAGGCATGCAAATATATAGATAGACAGACAGATATACAAGCAGACCGACAAAGAAGGAAGGAAGGAAGGGGGAAGCTTAGCGGGAGGAGAAAGGAAGGGAGATAAACAAGGGAAGCAAGGAGACAGGGAGGGGAGCAAGCAGGGGGATAGACAGATAGACATACAGATAGATCGACAGGCAAGGAAGAAAGGAAGGAAACAAGCCGACAGACAGGAGGGTTGAAGGGGAGGAGGGAGGGAGATAAGCAGGGAAGCAGGGAGGGAAGCAAGCAGGGTGCAGGTCCTCGTGTTCCCCGCAGCCCTGTAATCCAAGCTCCCAATTAGCACCTCTCTCTCCCCTCACCCTGTAAAATCACCCGGCCCTCTCCCCTCTCTCTCCCCTCTCCCTCACTCTCTCAACTCTCACTTTCAGCCCGATAATATTCTGAAAGCTGCTCCCCTCCGCTCCTCGCCCCTCTCCCCTCCCCTACTCTCTCTCCCCTTCCCTCCCCTACTTTCCTTCTAAACACCCTCACACACTTGCCCCTACACACACACACACACACACACCTGTCCCCTCTACACACCAATCCTGTTAATTCTTCCACCCTTTCCACCCACCTCCCCTCCCTCTCTCTCTCTCTCTCTCTCTCTCTCTCTCTCTCTCTCTCTCTCTCTCTCTCTCTCTCTCTCTCTCTCTCTCTCTCTCTCTCTCTCTCTCTCTCTCTCTCTCTCTCTCTCTCTCTCTCTCTACCTTTTTCTTCTTGTTATTATTATCTATTTTTTCCTTTTTCTTCGTGTCCTCCTCTTCTTTCTTATCATCATCATTATCATCATTATCATCATCATCATCATCCATTTTTTAATCTACATTCATTTCTGAACATTTATTTAACCACATTTATCATCCTCTTCTTCCTCTTTTATTTATTTTCTGCATTTCCTTCTTCTAAGCAAACATTCCTCTGTAGTGTGCGGCCTTTACACTAAGACTCTTCCCTGTCCCGCCTCCTTTTATCTCTCGCCTTCCCTTCCCTTCCCTTCTTACCTCCCTTCCTTCCTTCCTTCCCTCCCTCACGCCGCATCACAGAGGAGTCACAAGTAAGTCCTTCCTCTCTCTCTCTCTCTCTCTCTCTCTCTCTCTCTCTCTCTCTCTCTCTCTCTCTCTCTCTCTCTCTCTCTCTCTCTCTCTCTCTCTCTCTCTCTCTCTCTCTCTCTCTCTCTTACCTCCTCTCCCCTCGCCTGTCTTCCCTTCCCTCTCCCTTTTGCGGTTTTTATGTGTTGTTGTCATCGTCGTCGTCGTCGCTGTTGTTGTTGATTTGTTGCTGTTCACGACTTGATGACGACATTTTTCTTTTATATATGATTTTCTTTTATAAATACATGCTCTCATTAGATAGACGTTTCTTTCTCGTTCTTCCCCTCACTCCCCCATTCTCTCTCTCTCTCTCTCTCTCTCTCTCTCTCTATCTCTCTCTCTCTCTCTCTCTCTCTCTCTCTCTCTCTCTCTCTCTCTCTCTCTCTCTCTCTCTCTCTCTCTCATCATATTTCCCTCATACCTGTTTCCTCATTAGTCTCCCTCTTTCCCCTTCTTCCAGGTGTCCCCGATGTCTCCTCCCCTCATGAAGAGTGTCTCATCTTGTTAGCAGGCCGTCTTCTCTCTCTCTCTCTCTCTCTCTCTCTCTCTCTCTCTCTCTCTCTCTCTCTCTCTCTCTCTCTCTCTCACCTTTTATCTTTTCTTCTGTATTCTTAACTTTCTCACGTTCTTAGTAGTTTTCACTTTATTATAAGTATATATATATATATATATATATATATATATATATATATATATATATATATATATATATATATATATATTACTTGATATAAGTCATCTTTTTTTGTCTTTTTATGATATCTTTTAGTTTTGTGTATTGTCTTTAAAGTACATATATTTCACTGTCTTTTTTCTACTTTTTTTGGTTTTTCATCCGTTTGCCTGTTACTCCCTCCGTATATTAGTTTTTGTTGTTGTTGTTGTGTGTGTGTGTGTGTGTGTGTGTGTGTGTGTGTGTGTGATAGAGAGAAGGAGAGAGATAAGTAGATAGATAGATATAAATAGATATAAAAGTGGTCAAGAAAAGAGGGGATGAGGAGGAGACGGGAAACGAGAGGAATGGAAGGGGAAAAGTAAAGGCAACAAACAGGTTAATAAGGGTTAGTAATATCATGTTATTGGCTGTTTGTGTTGAGAACCTTGAAAGTAAGAAAAATAAATGATGAACAAAACGATCCCTGACATTCATATCTTTACCCTCCTCAGAAAATGGGCATGTCGGAAGGTAAGCGGGCAGACAGGTGGGCAAGCAGGTAGAGAGACGAGAAGGCAAATAGGTAGGCAGGTAGACAGGGAGGCAAATGAGCGTGTGGATTTACCTTCACTGGACAGACTTAACATGTAAAGAAATTCCTCATCTCATCATTTCGCTGTCAGCCAATGTGTGTCAAGCCGGGATGGAGGGAAGGGTGACGGAGTAAACGAGAGAGAGAGAGAGAGAGAGAGAGAGAGAGAGAGAGAGAGAGAGAGAGAGAGAGAGAGAGAGAGAGAGAGAGAGAGAGAATTATGTATATAAACGAAATTTCTCCCGGTATCACTGCAAACCGATATATAAGTGTGTGTGTGTGTGTGTGTGGGTAGACGACGGACACACACACACACACACACTCCCCTCCCCCCATCACGCACCCCCCCCCCCAACATACACACACAGATATTGAGATAACGAGAAAGCGACGCTGTATTAATCACGCCGGCCAGACACGCGGGATCCCTGGCCTCGCTTCACGTTCCAAATTGCGGGATTTACTGCCAACTAAGCGGCCAGGTAAAGCCACCAGTGCTGTGACGCGAGGGAGGGAGTCAGATGTTTGTCGGACGCACGGCTGTCGGAGGGGAGCGTCGTCTGATCGGAAGGGCGGAGCGGGAAAGGAGAAGAGAGGATGAAGAGGATGATGGCTTGAGAGAAAGAGGAATGATGCCGATGGTGGTGTGTGAGAGGGAGGAGTGGAAGAAAGGTGTGTTGTGCTTTAGGGGAAAGAAGAAGGTTGTCATTTGTTGTTGGACAGGAGAAAGGAAGAAGAGATGAAAAGGATGCTGGTGTCAGACAACGAGTAATGATAGTGGTGTGTGTGTGAGAGAGAGGGGGAACTAAAGGAGAAGGAGAAGGTGTGTGTGTGTGTGTGTGTGTGTGTGTGTGTGTGTGTGTGTGTGTGTGTGTCAGGGTAAAAAGGAGGTGTGTCGTGTTCAAGGGAGGGAGAAAAAAGAAAGAACACTTATGAAAAGGATGCTGGTTTTAGAGAATGAGGAATGATGGTGATGATGGTGTGTGAAAGGGAAGGAAAGGAGAAGAAGGTGTGCTGTGTATTGTGGTGTATGGAGGGAAGAAAAGGTGTGTTGCGTCGTATAGAGAAGGAAGAAAAGAAAAAAAGGAGAAAGGGGATGAAAAGGATCTTGATGTCACAGAACGAGGAATGATGATGACGTGTGAAGAGACGGAAAGGAGATTATTGTGTTATAAGGAAAAGAAAGGATGGGAAATGTAGAGGGGCAAGAGGACGCAGATAAAGAGGATACTGCTGGTCTTAGAAAACTATAGAAGTGATGCTGATTTGTGAAAAGGTAGAAAAAAATGAGGAATGAAAGAAAGGATGAAGGAATTATAGAAACCACCGATTGTGCGTGTATCAAGAAAGGAAAGGAAATAAAGGAAGTTGAAAGTTTGTGTCCTGAGGCAAAAAAATAAATAAAAAAGGAATGTAGGAGAGAGATGAGAATAAGGAATGGAGAAGGAAAGCATAGAGAAGTAAATGTGTTATGTGGTGGTAGAGATGGAAGGGATGGTGGGGGTGGTGGTGGTGGTGGTCGAAGTAGAGTATGTGGTGGTGGTAGTGGTAGTGAGAGCAGTGGGTTCAGGTTTCCCCATAAGCACAATGGTCTGTAGTAATGTATTCAGGTATACCTTCTGGAGGCAAAGGAGGGAGGGAGGGAGGGACGGAAGGGAGGGGGAGGAGGGACAGGTGGGAGAGGGAAGGGAAGGAAAAACAGGGAGGGAGGGAGGGGGAGAGGGTGGGGGAAAGAGGTGGACAGAAAGAGAGAAAGCAAAGGAGGGAAGGAGGAGAGGGAGAGTAAAGGGAAGTGAAAACAGGTTGCGGGAGGGAGGTAGAAGGGGAGGGGGAAAGAGGAGGGAAGAGGTAAAGGGAAAAAAAAGAGGTTTGCAAGACCGGCTCATGTGCAAGTTTCCTCCCTTCTCTCTCTCTCTTCCTCTTCTGCCTTCCTCTTTCCCTCCTCTTCCCTATCCCCTTCTTTCCTCTTCCGTCTCCTTTCGCCCTCACTGCCCCTTCCTCTTCCTTCCTCTTCCTTTTCCCTTTCCTCTTCCTTCCTCCTTCTCCTTCCCTTCCTCCTTTTCCTTTTTTTTTTCCTTTCCTCTTCCTCTCCTTTTCCCGCCTTCCTCATATCCTTTTCCCTTTCCCTGTCTCTTCCTTCTTCCTCTTCCTTCTTCGTTATTTATTTCATCAGTTTCTCCTTATTCCTTTTCTTTCTTTACCTTTCCCCATTTTCCTCACCTCTTTTTCTCCTCTATTTTCTTCTTTCCTTTCCTTTTTCCTGTTATCAAGTTTTCCTTCCTTCCTCTTTTTACTTACCCTGTTTCCTTCTTCCTTTCGTCTGTTTCCCTATTCCCTTCCTTTATCTCTTCCCTTTTCCCCCTTTCTCCCCACCTTACCTTACTGACCTCCTTACCTCCTCCCCGTTGCCTCCCTCCCTCCCATTGTCTCCTCTTACCCTTCAGAATGCTTACCCAAATGTCCCTCCCTACCTACCTTACTCTTTTTGCCACCCAACCTTTACCTTTTTCCTCTTACCTTTGTCCTCCCCCTATTTTCCCTTTCCTCCCTTTCCCTTTCCTCCCCCCTCCATCTCTTTTTCCTCTCCTCTCCCTTCCCCTCCTACCCCCCCCCCCTGTCAATTATCCCCCAGTGGACTTGATGTATATAAGCTTATGAGTCCTTTGTTCTGTTTGTATTCAGTATTTCATTTATGTTATTTTCTATTATGTACTCTCTATCTATCTATCTATCTATTTAGTTATCTATCTATCCATCTCTTTCAATTCCTCTTTATTTGCTGTTTGTCTCTTCGTTGTTATTTTTGTTTTTGTTTTTATTTTCTGCTCTTTTCTTTTTTTCTACTTCCTTCCTCCTCGTAATCCTTCCTTCCTTCTTCTCCATCTTCACTTCTTCTTTCACATTTTTTTTTTTATTATGTCACCTCTCTTTTTTTTGTTTGTTTGTTTATTGTCTTGTTCATTGTTACTCTCTCTCTCTCTCTCTCTCTCTCTCTCTCTCTCTCTCTCTCTCTCTCTCTCTCTCTCTCTCTCTCTCTCTCTCTCTCTCTCTCTCTCTCTCTCTCTATCTCTCTCTATCTCTCTCTCTCTCTCTCTCTCTCTCTCTCTCTCTCTCTCTCTCTCTCTCTCTCTCTCTCTCTCTCTCTCTCTCTCTCTCTCTCTCTCTCTCTCTCTCTCTCTCTCTCTCTCTCTGTCTCTCTCTCTCTCTGTGTGTGTCTCTCTCTCTCTCTCTCTCTCTCTCTCTCTCTCTCTCTCTCTCTCTCTCTCTCTCTCTCTTTCTGCATTGTCATTGTTATTACTGTTTCTGTTCTCTTTATCTTTCACTCCCTCGCTCTGTCTCTTAATAGTCCTTCACCACACACCATCACCACCACCACCACCCTTCCTCTCCCTCCCTGCCTCTCTCTCTCCCTCTCTCTTCCCTTTTCTCTCTCTCTCTTATACCCAACCCATCCACATCTGTCCATTCCCCTTTCCCTTCCCGACATTCCCACTCGCTTCCTCCTTCCTTCCTTCTCTCCCTCCCTTCCTGCCCTTATTCCTACTCCCATCTCCTCCACTTCCACCCTCCCTCCCTCCCTCCCTCTCATTCATCTGCCTCTCCCCCTCCCTCCCTCCCTCCCTTCATGCCCCTCCCTCGCCCCCAGCCATGGAGACCTCGAAGCCCTTCCAGCACAGTTCTATTCATGGTTTACTTCGCCTCTATTAACTCGTGTCTTTGAGGTCGCTTTTCTTTGCCGCCCCCAGCTCGTGACAGCATAATGATCCTGGGCCTTTGACAGCATAGTGGGTCTTACGGTCAGGGCGGGGAAGGGTCACTTTGCCACGCCCCTCCAGCAAGTGTGAGGCAGGTGCGGGAACGCGCGTGAGGGGCCGTGCCACGTGCCGCGACAGCTGTGATTGTGACCCCCCCCTAACCCCCACTGTCCCCCCTCTTCCCCCTAGTATTCCCATCCAACCTTCCCCTCCTTCAGCCTCCCCCCCTTCTCACCCCCCCCGTCACACAGCAGCTGCCCCCTCGACGCCACCCCTCGTAAAACCCGCATAACACCCCCTCCCCTCCCCTTCCTGCCCCCTTCTCCCCTCCCCCCCCTCCCCTTAGTGATCTATTATATATTCACATTGAGTTTTTGTATATTCCTGAAATGTGAAATGTTCCTTTTTGGCGTTCATTCGGTGATAAGACAGACAAGCCCGAAGGTTCGTCTCTCAGCCGCCCATGTTTACACTAGCTCCCCCTCTCTTTTTTTCAGTTTTCATGGCTCTAATAATTTATAAGTGTGTTACGGTTTTGTTATAATTTCAGTGATTCTTCTCTTTTGTATCTGTTCTAAAGGTCTTCTATCATTATTTCTTTTACAGTTCTTTCCTTTCTCCTACATTTTCAAAGCCCTATTTTTTATATATATTTGCAATGAGTTTTCTTTATTCCTCTAACTTTTCTCTTTGGCGTCAACTGTAAAATCAATGCTCTTTCTCTTCTAATTTTACAACCTCCTTTCCTCTTCCCCTTCCTTTCCTTCTCCCTCTCATCTATGCTTCCAAGGGCCTAGGGATTCGTAATATATTTGCATAGCTTCTTTCCTACATATTCCGGTGGGTGTCTTTTTTGCCGTCAACTTTAAAATTATCGTATCTGCTCATTTTAATATAATCTCCCTTCCTTTTCCCTTTCCTTTCCTTCTCTCTCTCTTTTATGCTTTCAAGACCCTAGTGATGTGTAGTATATTTTCATAGCTTCTTTTCTATATATTCTGGTGACTGTCTTTTTTGCAGTCAACCTTAAAATTAATGTCCCTTGTCTGCTCATTTTAACCTAACCTCCCTTTCTTTTCCCTTTCCTTTCCTTCTCCCTCTCTTCCATGCTTCCAATACCCTAGTGACGAAAATATATATGCCTATCTTTTTTCTTATATATTCCAGTAGCTGTCCTTTTTGCCGTCAAGTCTAAAATTAATGTCCCTTATCCGCTAATAACATAACCTTTTACTCCATTTCTTCCTTTCCTTCCTTCTCTCTTCTATGTTTTCAAGGTCCTAGAAATTCGTAATATATCTGCATATCTTCACCTTATATTCCAGTGGCTGTCCTTTTCGGCGTCAACTCTAAAATTAATTTCCCTTATCCACTATTTTTCATCTTCCCTCTCCCTCCTCGTCCTCCTCCTCTCCCAACACACTCCCGGAGACCCTCACTTTCCCCTCCTCTTAGTATCTTATCAACACAAGATCAGGGCTGCCAACCAACCCGTCCAGGCGGCAGGGGTGCAAACCATTGAGTGCGGGTCCCTGCGACAGATGTGAGGGCGGGGTGCCAGATGTACAGGCTCGCACGCCACTCCAGGGAGACTCGCGGGGCAGATGTATGTAGAGTCACGCTTGTAGGGATGTAAATAGTGAGCCACGGCGACGGTACACACACACACACACACACACACACACACACACACACACACACACACACATTATCATTATTATTATTAGAATTAGTATCATCACCATTATCTTTACATAGACAAACAAGCAAATTAACACAAACAGTAGAGATAACGAATACGAATTTACTGTTTTAACATTTGAAATCGCATGTAAAAAAATAAATCATTGGTACATTAGTCTAAGGAATTATAATGATGAGATGACTGATTAAATACGTGATATTAAACGCCTCACTCGGTCCTAAAGAAAGATTATTGGTATTAGTAAACTGGCAAGCAACACACTCTTATACAGGACACACGCTCAGAACACGTACGGATGTGGAGCATTTTCATCATCAAAAACATCATTAATCCTTCCTTCATCTTTTGACACTTCATAATAATCACCCATTCACTGTGTTCACGAGCATGTAGTAATGACTTAAAAACAAAACCAACAATATATAAATGAAAAAAAAAATGTACACCTCATATATCGTATGCTCTCACAACCAAGAAACAACGAAGGAATACAACACTACAACACACTACAACAATACAACGCAAGACAATAATACAATAACACATCCTACAGAGCAAAAACAAAAATAAAAAAAAATAAAGAGTCGCCCGCATATCTACACTCATTTATTTACATCGATATTCGCGTCCGTTCGTCTGGCAGACATACCCTTGCATTTTAGTTACCATAAATTAAGGGATATTTTGTTGTCGCGTGCCGCCAGTCTTCGGGGAGCGTGGCAGGGGCGTGGGGAGGTGAGGGGGGTTCGGTAGGGTGGCAGGGAGGAGAGGGGGGTGTATTTGTGGTGGAGTGACAAGGGGAGCGACACCGGGGTAGAGGGTATAGGGAAGAGGGGGTGATGAAGGAGGGGAAAAAGGGACGCGAAGCTGCTAATGTCTATACCCCCTCTCCCTTCCACTCCCTTAGCCTTCCTTTCAATGCCACGCCTGCCCTCTCTCTCCCCTCTCTCCCTTCTCTCCCCTCTCCTCAGCCGCTCACGTCCGCGTCTCCCCTCACTCCACCGCCACGCCTTCAGCCTCCCTCCTCAGTACCCAGCCTTGATTTACCCGCCCAGCGTCTCCGTTCACCCCATCACCCTCGGCCTTCTACTTCCCTCAATGCCCGATGCCACACTTTCCATTCCTTCCCTTTCATTCCCTTCGCTTCAGTTTATTTTCTTCTCCCCCCCCCTTCCCTTCCCTACCTTTATCTCCCTCCCCCTTTCCCCCTTTCTTGATACCCTCCCTCCCCCAGTGTCAAAATGTTCACCTCTTCTATATCGTATGCTCTCACAACCAAGAAACAACGAACGAATACAACACTACAACACTACAACAATACAACGCAAGGCAATACAATAACACATCCTTCAGTCTTTCTCATTTACCTCAGCCTCACGCCTCTTCCTACCATTTCACTTCATCTTCCTACATGTCATTGAAACTCCTGTCTCTCCTGACCACCTCTCTCTCGACACTTCCCATTCTCTAATACCGCAGTCTCCCTTTCCTTTCCCCCCACACTCCAGCATCACGCCTTACCCCCTACCCTCCCTAAAAGCCACATTCCCCCTTCTTTCCATACCTTTCCTCCTCTATTATTACAACATTTCCCTCCCCCCCCCACTGCCACCTCTTCTTCTCTCCCTCTTCATCTCAGTATTATCTCAGCTGAACGATCACTAAGCCACCAGTATTGTAGCCATTTAAGTAAGGAAACTATTCTTGCTCTAATAGGTGTGATGTAGTGGCTGTGTATTATGTAACAGTGAATATAATAATGGAAACGGTCATTTATTTATATCACCGAGAGAGAGAGAGAGAGAGAGAGAGAGAGAGAGAGAGAGAGAGAGAGAGAGAGAGAGAGAGAGAGAGAGAGAGAGAGAATATTTAAGAATTGGAAAATCCTTTGAGAGTCCAATATCGGGAGGAGGAGGAGGAGGAGGAGGAGGCGAAGAAGAGGAGGAGGAGGAGGAGAAGGAGGAGGAGGAGGAGGAGGGAGGACATGAGTGAGACAGAAGAGAGAGAGAGAGAGAGAGAGAGAGAGAGAGAGAGAGAGAGAGAGAGAGAGAGAGAGAGAGAGAGAGAGAGAGAGAGAGAGAGAGAGAGAGAAAACCCAGAAAAGCAAAACGAGAGAAAGAAAAAATACACAAACATGAAAAACCGAACTAGTAATTAAAAAAAAAATCACACGCGATCCTCCCCCCCCCCCTCCTCCTCCCCCCCCAAAAAAAGTCGAACCGTAATTAAGCGAATCCCTGAGCCGCTGGAGCCGACCGCTATCTGACGAGGAGGAGGAGGCATTTTCTTTTTCTCTCCTCTCGCTCTCTTTCTCCTTTTTTTCCCCGGGTAGGCAGGCGGGCGGGCGCGAGAGGCATTTTTCCGAGGGCGAGGCGCACGGACGGGATGCCGCCCGGGCCTGGCATTGATTAGCTCGTAGGCATGCCGAGGCGACGCATTAGGACATTTTTTGGACATTTTTGGACATCTGACTTTTAGATGATGATGACGCAGGTATACATACACACAGACAGACAGACTTTTAGAAGAAGGTGGAGAGACAGACTGGTTTACAGAAAGGAAGACAGGCGAAACAGACAGACAATGCACAGAAACAGACAGACAGAGACAGAGGAGAAAGACAGACCGGTACAGACAGAGAGAGACATATAGAGATAAATGGAAAGACAGACAGATACTGGTTGACATTTAAAAAAGGTACTCTTATTTAGGCATACACACACACACACACACACACACACACACACACACACACACACACACACACACACACACTACAAACCCTACAAATACTCCCACACACAAACACTGCCCCCCCCACCCCCCTCTCCCCCCATACACACACGCAGTTCCTCCTCCCATCGCTGCAGTTCGGTCATTGTCACACGCCTTTCTTTTCCCACGCGTTATCCTCCTATAGACGAGTTTATTTTGTAACCTGTCTTAATAGGGGCTTCTTTGTCTCCGTCGGGGCCGT
>NC_066522.1:17525681-17543181 GCF_024679095.1 Eriocheir sinensis
AGGATGGGAGTCAGGATTCAGGAAGCTTAGTGAGGCTTGAATGGGATAGGTGGTCAGAAAGAAACGCGGGATTGCAAGGCGGCTGGCGACAGTACGGACACAAGGCTGGCCGGCTCGTACGCAGGTAAAAAATGAAATGGGAATGGAAGGAAGAGGAAAGTTAAGTTAGGTAGAAGGGAAGAGAAGGAAAGGAAGGGAAGGGAAGGGAAGGTCAAGTTAGGTAGCAAGCAAGGAAGGACATATATGGAGAAGGGAAAAAGAAGGAAGGAAATTAAGGAAAAAAAGAAGGGAAAAGGGAAAAAGGACAGGATAAAAGGAAAAAAAGACAGAAAAAGGAAGAAAAAAGGGAAAAAGGAGGGAATGAAAGGGAAGAAAAAGGGGATAATGAGGGAAAAGGAAAAAAACGACAGAAAATACAGGAAAAAGAAAAAGACAGAAAAGACAGAAAAGGAAGAAAAAGGGAAAAAGGAGGAAAAAAGGAAGAAAAAACGGAGAAGTGAGGGAAGAGAAAAAACAACAGAAAAGACAGGAAAAATAACAGAAAGGACAGAAAAGAAGGAAAAAACCGAAAAGGAGAAATGAAGGGGAAGAAAAAAGGGAAGACGGAGGGAAAAGGAAAAAAAGACAAAAGAAAAAAAAGAAAAGACAGAAAAGGAAGACAAAAGCGAAAAGGGAGGGAAAAGAGAAGAAAAAAAGAAACAAAGGAGGAATGAAAGGAAAGAAAAAAAAGATAGTGGAAGCAAATCACACACGAACCAGAATTAACAACGTCATCTGTAAAAACAAACAAACAAACAAACAAACAAACTAACAGCGACAGGAAACACTTGAACAAAACACATCATAGACAAACAAACAAAAACACAATCAAACACATTAAACTTATAGCGAATAAAAAATAACAAGAAAATAAAGAGCAAAACAAATAAAGAGAAAAGCATTTTGGAGATTATTATGTAAGTCTGAAGGGGAGGGGGAGGAGGAGGAGGAGGAGGAAGTGAGGGAGGAAGGAAGCAGGCTGAGGTAAGCAAGAGGATTACCTTAAGTGGTTGGCAGGAGGGAGAAAGGGAGGAATGGAGGGAGGGAAGGAGGAAGGGAGGAGAGGAAAGCAGGCATACGAGGCAGGGAGGATGTGTAGGGTGGCAGCAGACGGCAGGTAGAAGAGGGCAGGTAGGGCAGGTAAGGTAGGTAGGTAGGCAGGTATACATTTAGGTAGGTAGGAAGGCCGTGCTGGGGGTTAAGAGCTCGTGGCGTGCGGGAGTGAGTGGCGCGTGTGAGAGAGCGAGAGAGAGAGCGAGAGAGAGAGCGAGAGAGAGAGAGGGAAGGAGAGAGAGAGGGAAGGAGAGAGAGAGAGAGAGAGAGAGAGAGAGAGAGAGAGAGAGAGAGAGAGAGAGAGAGAGAGAGAGAGAGAGAGAGAGAGAGAGAGAGAGAGAGAGAGAGAGAGAGAGAGAGAGAGAGAGAGTTAATAGGTCTTCGTATTGTGTTGGATTATGAAGGAAAAAAAGACAGAAGACAGGAAAAAATAACAGAATGGACAGAAAAAGGAAGAAAAAACTGGAAAAGGAAGAATGAAGGGGACGAAAAAAAGAGGGAAGACGGAGGGAAAAGGAAAAAAAAGACAAAATAAAAAACTAGAAAAGGCAGAAAAGGAAGATAAAAAAAGAGTGAAAAGGAAAGAAAAAAAGAAGAAAAAAAGGACACATAAATGAGGAGTCTGTAACAACTAACTCACTTTAGGTTAGTTCGTGTTCTCGTGTCACCGTTGAAGATGTTATGGCATAGACAGTTCAGATGTTTTGTATGTTTGTATGAATGTCTTGTGAGATGTTTATTTTGTAAGGGGTAACAATGGAGGTGATGTGACGTAAGCGTAGTGTGAGGAATATATATACATACGAAGAGCTGATATATCCTTTTCTTACCTTATTGTAGATGTGGGGGACGAGGTAGTTAGTTTGGAGGATTATGTAAGAGTGCAATAAGGCATAAAGCATAGAACTAACTAACTAACTGTCTCTATGAAGGTATTATGTTGTTTTACCATTCTTTGTTATAGGGGATCATCGAGTTTGACAGGGAAGAGAAAATAAGGGATTGACATGTACACGGAAGATCGGTAAATATTAATACAGCAAAGGTATGAGATGATAAAAGCACGTGTATAAGACTATTAAAAATGAATTACAACAGGGAATTCAGCGTGACCATATAATTACAGCTCTTACGGCACAAAGGGGAAGATCAAGGGACAAAAAAACTGTACTTGTGTCCATCCCTGAGCACAACTAAGCCAGCCATCGCATCAAAAGCCAATTGACGATGACACAACATGAAATAGAAAACGAGACACAACAACAACAGATCCAACATGACCACAGACCCTCACACACACGGGGAAGACAGAGGAAAAGCAAACCGTACATGTGTCTATCCCTACGCAGAGCCAAGCCAACCATTGAATAATAAGGCAATTTTCCCGGTGCGTGACTCAGATGATGACGGAGGTGAGGGACGGAGAGGAGGAGGAGGCCCGGATGCTGGGTCCAGTCACCCCCTCGTGGCTGACCTCCAGAAACACGAGGGCCCGATGCTAGGAGGATAGAGACGAGAGAGACCTTGTTATTCATTCCCTGGCGATAAGGTAAAGAAATATAAAGAAGAAAAGGAAAATAACTGGATGCTTAGGTGTGTCGGCGTGAGGTATGCAGACTCAGGGAAGGAGGAGGAGCGGGAGCAATGCCCTCTTCCTCTTCCTCCCTAGGGCGGAAAGATGGAGTGGAGGCGGAAGGAAGTCGCACGAGGTAGCAGTGTTGCGTGTCCCCGGGCGGCCTGACAGCTGTGTTGACCTCCCGCCCTACTGACCAACATGCTGACCAACAAGCCCTTGCCGCCTGACCCACCCTGGCAGCCCCCATAGCTGTTTGTCTGCTTTTTTTTTGTTATTGTTTTTCCGGGACAATACGTGTATGAAAAAGAGATGTCCAGCTGATTTGTGTCTAATTTATCGTGTTGGGTTCGTGTTATCTGTCCCGCCGTGGCCCACCTCCGTGCAGCTGTCTGTCTGCCTGTCTGTCTGTCTGTTTCCTCCCCGCGGCAACACGTGGAGGCACTTGTTGACTTGTCGACTGATTGGAAATGATATCCTATTGATGCTGCAGGATCGAGGTAAGTGAAACATTTATATATATATATATATATATATATATATATATATATATATATATATATATATATATATATATATATATATATATATATATATATATATATATTTAATTTTATTTTATTTTTGTTTATTATTCCTTTACAATATAAGGCCGGAATACGCTGTTCCCTCAGACCATTACAAAAGAGGCCAAAAGCAGAACAATTTAATTCAATGCCCAATATCATCGTGGCTTTTTATTTGTGGGGCTCGTGTGAAATGTTAAACCCACCTTAAGAAAGAATAGTTCAGGCCTCGTTAATGCCTCTTGATTAACACAAAGTCAGTCGCATCAATAACCACATATTCATACTGAGAGTTCGTCACGCTTCTTTTACTACTATTTCTTAGGTCTATTATTTATTAACTATTTATCTTTGTGTGTTGCGTAATTCATATAGTGTGTGCCCATCAGAACCTTAACTTGGGTGTGGCGTCTCTTAGTTGTAGGAGATATTGTGTGAGTGATGGCGGAGGACTAGAGAGAAGGGGGAGGAAAGGAGGAAGGAGGCTGAGGTAAGCAGGAGGATTACCGTCTGTGGCCAGTGATCCTCCTGTCGTCAAGCATTAAACTCGTCCTCGCAGCAGCCCGTGCAACCCAGTGACTCCCGCGGCGCCTCCTTGCCTGCATGGGTTGCCTGGGCCTCGTTGGGGAGTGTAGGGCATCTCCTCCGCCGGTGCTTTTTCTCCCATCGACGTTCCCTCACCCTCACCGTCCTCTCCTACTTTTTCCATCTTGAACAGTCTCCCCTCCTGGATATTTCTCCCTCTAGGCATGTTCCTTTTTATTAATCGCAAATTTCTAGACCAGTAATAGAGCAAACCAGAGAGTAACCTAACCTAATCCTTCCCACTTTATTGTTCACGTTTATTTTTGCTGCCCCTCTCGCTTTGCCCCTCTTGAATAGCCTCCCCTCTCAGATATTTCCCTTACAAACATGTCCCTTTTTCTTATCGATCACAAAATTTTCATAGCAGTAATGGGACAAACTAAAGAGTAACCTAACCTCATTAAAGTAGCATCCTTTCCCACAAAAAAAATATTATAAGCCTTTTTTTCACGGCCCTTGATCCCTGAAGCGACTTGACTTGCTGCCCTTCGAGTGTTGCGTCGTCATGAAGCTGTGAAAGTAAAGTGTGCCTCTTGTAAACGTTATATTGAGTTTCGTTAATATTAGATGTAAAGCTTAAATCGGGCAGAGAGATAGACCAGCTATAGTAAGTGTCGGCGAGTTCAGTCATTCAAAAGCTGCCTGACCTCTCTTTTGTCCTCTCCTTCAGTTTGCTTTTGCTTCGTTTATTAATTACCCTGAACTGTTTATTGCCCCTGAAATGTTTCCTTTACCGTAAAAAAAAAATTTGCTTCATGTATTGTGGCGCGTCCTGTGTGTCGTGCCATGAGCCATCTCTCGGCGAAATAGTTAAGGCTTTTCTTGCTGCAAATGTGGATGAATGTTGCGAGTGCTGTCGATTCTAACCATTCTGCAGCATCTCTGTGTCTGTACCCTGCTGCCGTACCAAAATCAGAACACGCAGGGGCCCGGCCATAAAACTCTCCTGAAATTTTCCTCTTTTCCTTACTGAGTCATTTCCCTTCTACTCCTTTCCCCCCCTGGTCATTTCACCCTCCATCACGACATTTCCCCTTCTACTTATTCCCCCGTGGATATTTAACCATCGATTTGTTACCCCTAGATATCCCTCCTCTGACCTATTCCCCAGTGAACATATCCCCCTTCAGACGTTTCCATTCTCCTACTCTATCTACACTATTCGACCTGATTACCCCCTAATAAGTATAATGTAACCTGAAATATTATAGAGGAACCTTGCCACGATAGATAAGCCCGCATTTCTTTATCCCAACTCAGCGCTGGCGGAATTATATGAGGGGAAACTGTAAAGTCCACAGAGAATATATGTTTATAGAGGAGAGTGTGTCAGACGGGGATGCTGCGAAGAGGAGGGAGAGGAGAGGGTGATGGGATGCTTAAAAGGGAATGTTATGAGAGGCCCCTATAGATTCATCAGACACGTGGGTATGGGTGACGCGCAAGCCTCAGGTCGTCAAGGGAAAAGGTTGAATGTCTCGTTCAGTTTGCGCGTTTTACAAGAAATTACCTCATCAGCGAGAGGTCTTCAGGAATTCGCGTGCCGTTTCCTCGCTCGCCTGGCAACTCGTTTTACGTCGCGCCTCGTGGCAAACAATGGGCAAGTGTGGCGGCTGATCCCCGGGCCGTAGTGAGGTCATGGGGGGGTCAGGTCAGTGGCATAACGGAAGGAAAGGTGGAGGGACAAAAGGCGGCGGCGGGGGGGAAGGGAAAGATTAGGTCGAGTGGTAACGGAACGCAGGCTGTTAGTACGTACGCACACACACACACACACACACACACACACACACACACACACACACACACACACACATTTCTGTAAACAAGTACTTGACCTACATTACATACAGACCTCACATACGCCGGAGCTGTGTTACTGTGTCAACTTTTTTTTTTTTTTATGCACGCCCAGTCATACATTTGCTTTGTCTGAGGGATCGCTGGCAAGTACTACCGACCTCTTCACTTTTTTTTATGATTCTTCAGCGATAAATAAACACGTGCATAGATTGACTGATAGATGTTTAGTGACCTTAACATTCACTTGGCATGCGGCTTACAAACACTTAGACATCTATATGGCAGTGACTTTTCAGGAATGTAAGATTAGGTCATGCATAAAACCCTTTCTCTAGACACGTTTGATACAGGAAAGCTAATTTACTGTGATTAACGAAAGATACTGGAAATGACAGCTTACCCATGATATATGAGACTTAGCTGTCACACACACACACACACACACACACACACAAATGACTATTATTTTCCTATTGCAAACACAAACCTTCTGCGGCGGTCGACTGTCGCCACACTGACAAAACTGTTCCTAGAAATGATATATACTAATAACTTCCTTTATTTTTCATCTTCTTCCATCTTCTTTTGTGAGACCATCATACTGCCGGCATTTTTTCCTTATCTTCTCCCTTTCCTTCTGTGTTATATAGAGGAAGTGTGTGTTATGGTATTGTGGTATTGGACTGCTTGACTGTCATTCTACGCCTTGTCTCAGATCATCACAGCCTTCTTTCCTCTCTCTCTCTCTTGTCTCCTCTCTCCTTATCATCTCCCTTTCCTTCTGTATTATAAAAAATAAATGTGTGTTTTGATATAGTATTGGATTGCTTGACTGCCCTTATCCGCCCCGCCTCAGCCCGTCACAGCCTTGTTTCTCTCGGGACTCGCTGTCCCCGTCACCCTCATCCTCCTCGGGTCCCCTGTCGAGATCTGGCTGTCAGGTTCTCCCCTGGCAGCTGCTATTGACGGCCTGTGACAGCATCGCGTCCCTTCACCTCCTCCCTTCTGCCTGGGGGCTCTGACGTCACACGAGGAGGATCAGATGTAAACAATGAGAATGGGAAAAAAAACCAGTTTATTTGCGATTTATTATTTTGTTTCGCGGGTTTGGTTTGAAGGTCACGTCTGCCGTCTGTGTGTGTGTGGATGGGTGGGTGGGTGGGTGTTTGTGTGTTATCCCTTTTGTGTTTATTGTTTCATGTGTTTGGTTAAGGTCATGGCTACCGAATGTTGTTGTTTATGTTTTAGTTTGTTTGCGGCATCTCTCAGTCAGTCAGTCACCCGCGGTCTGGCTCTCGAAGGGGCTTATCGCGAATGAAAAATAGCGACTCTTGAGGACTTCGTCAATTCAACGCTCATGAAATATTCAACATCATGCAGCAGCTCCCGAGACTTTTGAGTTACGTGCCTGTACCTGTGCCTGTGTGTGCCTGTGTGTGTGTGTGTGTGTGTGTGTGTGTGTGTGTGTGGTGAAACTGCACTGAATTCTGCCCCACTTCACTCAGTTATAATATCATGAATAAATTACGGGGTGGCAGACAGGCAGGCAAGAGGGCGGGTTAGGGTAGGCTGGGTTGGGGTGAGTTGGGGTGGGTTGGGTTACTGACGGAGGGCTGAAGGGAGAGGGAGAGGGAGAGGGAGAGGCAGGCACCGGTGACGACGACCAATCTTTGCCCGGGAGTCTAACAATGGTCCAGTTTTCCCACGGGCGGCAGGAGAGTGTGGCGGCACGTGCGGGGAGGTGTGTGGTGAGGTGGTGGTAGGGGGGAGGGGAGAGGGTTGGGGTGTAAGGTAAGGGAGGGGGAGGGAGAGGGTCAGTGTGTGTGTCTCATTCATCAACACCAAAGAACTAGACTCGGCTGGGTGTTTCTCTCTCTCTCTCTCTCTCTCTCTCTCTCATTGTCTTTGTGGTCTCCTCTCTCACTCACTGTCTATACCACCCCCGCCTAACACTCCTCTCTCTCTCTCTCTCTCTCTCTCATTCATTGCATCACATAATTATCACACAATTTATTTTGGCTTGTTATTGTTAGAGAGCGTGTGTGTGTGTGTGTGTGTGTGTGTGTGTGTGTGTGTGTGTGTGTGTGTGTGTGTGCATTTATTTCTACTTACCTGTTTGTTTTTTGCGTGAATAATGTGCGTGAGTTACCTGTGTGTTTGATTACTTGCGTGTGTGCGTGCGTGCGCGCTTAGAGAGACACTAACAACCCTAGCCATACGTCGTCCTAACCCCACCACACAACCACCTCCTCCTCCTCCCTCGCTAGCACAGACGCGCGCCCGAGACAACAACAATAACCCAAGTAAGAGTATTTTCCACGGTCGAATTAACAATGTCTAATAGCGCGGTTACCCTCTCTGTCACCAATCCCGGGAAGGGGCGCCGTAAGGGTCAGGTTCCCGGGCGTGGAGGCGGCGGGGTGGACCTTCGCTGCGGCCGCCAGGTGCAGAGAGCAGCTGGTGGGAGGGAGGGAAGAGCTGCCGGCGAGTGCTAGACAGACGGTGATGGTGACGGGCCCTCCACTCCCTCCACCACCACCCTACCACTGCCACCACCACCGCCCTCTTGTTTACTACTGTAGTGAACTTGGCCCCGTGACTCACACCGCCTACGCCACGGCCACTGCCTCCTCGTCTCTCTTTTCTGGCATACTTTTTGTTTTGTCATACATTTTCTGGGTCTCCCTTTTCTTTTACCGCATTTCTATATTTCCCCACTCTCTATCTGTCTGTCTGTTTGTCTGTCTATTTATCTTACACACGCACACACACACACGTACACACACACACACACACACACACACAATTTCCTGGTTTGATGTATTAGATTTGTTTATGTACTTATTTTACAATCTCGTCATTTTATGACTGAAGAATGTCTGCTCAGTATATATATATATATATATATATATATATATATATATATATATATATATATATATATATATATATATATATATATATATATATATATATATATATATATATATATATATATATATATATATATATATATATATATATATATATATATATATATATATATATATATATATATATATATATATATATATATATATATATATATATATATATATATTTAAAACACGTACTTCTCACCAACACTTTCATAACATCACTCTGATGGCCGTCGGTCCGTCATATATTATTATTGCATGCCGCCTCTCCTTCCTCCCCTCCTTCCTACCCTGGCCTCCCTCTCAGTCTTCCTCCCCAGTCACTGTCTTTACATCCTCGCCTTCCTCTGATGCCTCGAGAGATCCGCGTCGCTTGTGTGGGGTCGCCTCGCACAAAACGCCTCGTACGCCTTTCCAATAAAGCCAGCGGTGACCCTTTTTTACCAAGCCAGCCTTTTGTTCCCTCCCTCCGCTCGCCGGCCTGCACGCGCCCCGTTGCTCCCTCTCTCCGGCCACCTTTCTTTTCCAAGCCCGAACACTACACCTCCACCGCTCCCATCCATTACCCAGAGCACTGTTACGTATTCCCTTCCCTCCTCCCTTTCCTTCAAGTCAGAACACAAGTCACATCATTGCTTTGCCTTACTCAGAGTACCTTCACATATAACCTTCCTTTATACCTTTCTTTTCCAAGTCAGAACACAATCTAGAGCGTCCTTATCCCATATTCAGTGTTCTGTTATCTGTTTCTTTCCCTCATTACTCCTCCACTTCCTTCCCTCCTTACTTCCACTTCCCTTTTTTCTTCCATTTACTTTCCTCTTTACTTCCCCCTTTATTTCCGTCATTACTTCCACTTCCTTCTTTACTTCCACATCCTTCCCTCCTTACTTCCCTCTTTACTACTCTCATTACTTACACTTCCCTCTTTACTTCCACTTTCTCTCTTTACTCCTCCGCTTCCTTTCCTCATTGTAAGTCTACCTTGTGTTTCATCTGCATAATTATTTACCTTATAATTATCGTTTTTTCATCCCAGTTGCTTCAAGAAACGTCGACTTTATTGTTATTTTCGTTCATTTTAATATCTAAGAAAAGACAACTTCCGGGCTAGCTCAGTTCACCTTCCCTAAAGTTTACAGGATGGCTCCGTCCCTGTAGTTTGCCAGGTGCCCAAATATCACCCACAAAATCCGGGTTAACACGGTTCATTTTCCCTCAAGTTTCCCAGGCCACCAATTATCGACCAGCAAGGAAGGGTGAGCAGCTGGGTGGCCGGGCTGACGACTGATTCTATATGGATTCGAACCGAGACTCCTGATTTCATAACGACACGAGCTTGCCATAACACCCAAAGTCTCTGTTTCATTATTATTTCTATTTTTATTATTATTTATTTTTTTCATTATTGCTGCTGTTGTTCTTGTTGTTATTGTTGTTGTTATTGTTCCTGTTCTTGTTGTTGCATTCGTTGGCTAAGAAGTTAGAGGATAGGAAAAGAAGCTGAATTCTGAAACCTTTATTGAAAAAAAAAGGGGGAGAAAATTCAGACCATTATTCAAAGAGTCAATGAAGTAAAAATCTGTCACATATTTTTACATTAGGAAGTGATGAGATTTATACGTGTGTGTGTGTGTGTGTGTGTGTGTGTGTGTGTGTGTGTGTGTGTGACAGAGAGAGAGAGAGAGAGAGAGAGAGAGAGAGAGAGAGAGAGAGAGAGAGAGAGAGAGAGAGAGAGAGAGAGAGAGAGAGAGAGAGAGAGAATGACGGAAAATAGAATTATCTCACTCTCTTACTATGTCAAACAAAAGTGTTCCTCTCCTCTCTCTCTCTCTCTCTCTCTCTTCTTCGTGCCGCCACCAAAGAATCCTCCTTTTTTTTTTTCCCGCATGACTATTAGTCGCCTCGTTCCTCTGTGGCCTCAGTTGGGCTCAATCCTCTTTGTTTTTTCCTTCTTTTATTCACTTATACATTTTTATGATGCTACAGGCTTTGTCCTCGGTCGTTGCGGTGGACTGGCGAGAGAGAGAGAGAGAGAGAGAGAGAGAGAGAGAGAGAGAGAGAGAGAGAGAGAGAGAGAGAGAGAGAGAGAGAGAGAGAGAGAGAGAGAGAGAGTGCGTATGGATGGAAAATATGGAAAAAAATATATTAGTTAGGCTATTGAGGTTTGACGTGATTTTTATGGCCTTGTCGAGGTTGAAAAGTCGTCATGAAGCGGATGGATGTTGGGTTAGTTTTAGGGAGGGAGGGAGAGAGGGGGAGAAACAGACAATGAATGGATGAAAAGTATGGAAAAAAATGTTAGTTGGGCTGTTGGGGTTTGGCTTGGATATATTAAGGCCTTGGCGAGGTTGAAAATTTGTCATGAGGTGGATGTATGTGGTGTTAATTTTAAGGAGGAAGGGGTAACGGGACTCTGTTTTAGCAAGAATTGGAAGTTGCCATCACTAATTAAGCAACAGTCAAAGGTTATGATTATTGATAAGGACAGTGCAATCGGTAGGGAGGATATTAAGACACTTAGGTAACTTATTTTGCCCGTTTTTAGCATCTGATCTTTTTCTTCTTTCTCGGAGTAGCGTTGTACGTGTTATTTTGTATTCCTTGGCCTGTTTCTTCCATCATCCTCATCCTCATAATCATCATCATCACCATCTTCATAATCAAAAGCCTTCTCCATCGTTCTCCACCTCTTTCACTCTCCCTGCCTGATGTGATGTTAGTCCACTCCATCCAGCTCCGACAAACGTTCAAATTTCACCTCTCCATCTGCTTCTCTGTCTGGTTGGCCCGACTGAAAACAGAAACATAGTAGTGTGATGATAATGACTTGGTAGGGTCCCGGAGTATGATGACTGGAGGAAGACCGACTTAGGGGAGTAGCTATACTGTTTCATCACTGTATGGGAACTTGTATTCGGAAATTACTTTGGGCGGTCCGGGTTGATTGATTAATAAATTGATCGATGCATTTATTTATTTTTGAGGAGGGAACACACACACACACACACACACACACACACACACACACACACACACACACACACACACACACACACACACACACACACACACACACACACACACACACACACACACACACACACACACACACACACACACACACACACACACACACACACACACACACACACACACACACACACACACACACACACACACACACACACACACATTCCGACCCAACTGATTATAAAACATGAAAGTATATAGTATTTGATTCCTTATTTCCATCGGGACGGTAAGCTTGAGTGGTGTTAGGAAGTGTTTACTGAGACAGACACAGATAGACAGATGGACAGACAGACGGTACTGGTAAGATTTGGCAAAGGGGTGGATAAGGGGGGAAGGAGAAGAAGGGGTCGGGGTAGAGGGAAGAGAGGGGGAGGAGGGATATAGTAGGGAGGAGAGGGAAGGGGGTTTAAGGGTGAGAGGGAGAGAAAAGGGGGTTGGGTGATAGGGTGACAAAGAAAGGTTATAGATCGATATGTATTTAAGCATTGACTATGGGGAGGAAGGGATTACGTGTGAGAAAGGATGGGAAGGAGGGAAAACAAGGGGACAGGAGAAAGGGTGAGATGTGCCCTGTCTCTCTCTCTCTCTCTCTCTCTCTCTCTCTCTCTCTCTCTCTCTCTCTCCTCCTCCTCATCCTCCTCCTCCTCCTTTTCCTCCGCCCCCACACGACATAATCTCCTTTTCTTCCTCTCTCCTTCTTCCTCTCTTCCTCCTTTTCCCCCTCTTTCTCCTCCTCCTCCTCCTCTTTCCCCTCACCCGTCACCTGGCTTTTTCATCTGCGGTCTTATGATGGCGCAAACCCCCCCCCCCCCACACACACACACACGACACCCACGCCATCTCTCGTCATCTCCGTGGAATTATTCAAACTGTCGTCATCTCGTTCGTTTGCTATTCCTATACTTTTGCTTATTTTATGGCCTATGGAATGACTGTTATGGTGTTTCTTTCTCTATCATTACATGTGGGCGTTTGGGATATAGGTTAAGTTTTTCAGTGTATTTGTTTTATTGTCTTTAAGGTTACTAGACTTTTCACCAACGATAACTTTTTTCCTTTAATTTTCAGGATACTTATTGGTGGCGGCGAGGTCTGTTGTCTGAGGTAAGATATTTGTTTTATCTATCTCTGTCTGTCTATTGATCTCTTTCTAGCATGCCTCATCCACTCCTCCTGTTGCCCTTTGCTCCCTGACTCCTCTTTTATCTCTATTTCCCTCGGCTCCTTACTCCTACCCTGTCCACCCTGCCTTGTTTCACATACCTTCTGGCTCCATCCTCCGTTTTCTCCGCCCCTTGTAATAACACCTCGAGACTCCTCATTCGATACATTTCCCCTCATGCTGCGCTCCGTACCCTATGCCCCGTATCCTCTGAGATCTTTGCACAATATATAATGCCATTTTAGTTGCACCTCGTTATTTGAAAGACACGCAGTCCAAAATTTATCACCCAGACAATGCAGCGATAAGATAGTCTACGGTGCAGCATTGCCACGTTTAACCTACCTTACCCAGACTAGCCGCACCCCATTTTCTCTTTTCTGTTGACCGTTACTCACTCTGGACAGCCCTCATCAGAAGACATAATCCAAGGAAGGCGAAAATACAATACTAAGCAGTTATCATTCTAATGGAGACATAAAAAAGCCGAAACAAAGTAAGGAAGGGGCGAGAACATTGGTGTGTGTGTGTGTGTGTAAAGACCTCGTGGTGATGCTGTGGGTCTAAAAGTGTGTTGGTGAGGCGTGTGTGTCTTTGTCGGGGTGACGTGCGCGGCGGCCCCCAAAACCCGGATGCACACGAGGACACACACACACACACACACACACACACACACACACACACACACACACACGGAAGGCTGCAGCTACTACACTACAGTTCAGGGTCACTAGGTTTGTCAGGTCGCGTCATTCAGACCGCCAGCAGTAGACGCGTATATATATATGTGTGTGTCTGTCTATAATTTGGCCAGATAATTGGTTAGAAATGACGGTACAATTATGACATCAGGAAGTTAGTGAGGGACACATCTTTATTTTTCTTTATATATATTTGTTTATTTGCTTTTTGGAAACTCATCTTGATATACACGTTTTTCTAGCGCATTTTCCTTCATGTGTGTTTGTTTTTTTATTGAACGTGAAGAAGAAATTGACAGAGAGAGAAATAAATAGACAGATAGATAGATAGAGAGGTAGAGAGAAAAAGAGATACTATGTGTTACTTTCATAGTTTTGGCAACAGTTTATTCACTAGTACTTATCTGAGATAGATAGAGATAAAGAGAAAGAATGAGAGAGAGAGAGAGAGAGAGAGAGAGAGAGAGAGAGAGAGAGAGAGAGAGAGAGAGAGAGAGAGAGAGAGAGAGAGAGAGAGAGAGAGAGAGAGAGAGAGAGAGAGAGAGAGAGAGAGAGTGAGTTTGTATGTTTTCCTCATATTTGCAACTCTTTACTTACTCATGATTATTTTATTTATTTACTTGTTTATTTGGTCACTTCAATAATTTATTTTCCTTTCCGTAACCCTTTTCTTCTACTATATCCACATTTGGCATAGCGTATCTGCCGTCCGTCAAAAATCCGTGGCTCATAGTGGAATAGTTATACGAAAAAAATCAAAATATAAACTCACTTATTCACTATTTTAATATATATATTTTTTGCGAACTTTAATACCCCAGTCTCCATGTATGTTTCCCTTTGCGTACTTACCGACATATGTGTTCGGCTATAACGTTATCAAATGAGCTAAAAAAATAGTCTAGTCGAAACATTTTTGCTAAGTGGTTTATTCAAATTATCTTTTTTATTGCAGACACTTATCTTCATTTACGCGTCATTTATAGCGCACCTATCGTCGTTTGCGTGAGTGTACTTAATAGAGTAAAGATAGTTAAATAAGGTAATATATTGTTTAATCTATCTATATTTATCTACATGTGCAGGGTATCGAGACACCTCTCCTCCCGAAATTGACCTCTCTTTTAGCAACTCTTAATATCTTCTTTTTATAGAGGCAGTGATTAGCGGGGTTTTTCCTCATTATTATTTTTTTTACCCTTGAGCTGCTCCGTTTACTGTAAAAAACAAAACAAAACAAACTTATTATCAATGTTTTCCACGCCGCGCCTCTTCATAACTTCTTTTTTTTTTTTTTAGGGGCAGTGATTAGCGGTGTTTTTTTTACTCTTATTTTTTTTTACCCTTGACCTGCTTCGTTTACTGTAAAAAAAAATTATTATCATTGTTTTCCATGCCGCACCTATATTCCCTCATCTACCTGGCTATAAGTGCCACAATTATAAGCGAAAGAAGGTGTCCCAGATATGATTCGATGAGGCGTATTCACTTATTATTTACCTCCGCCAACCTCTCTTTTTTTAATCGCCTCACTATCCATGGCGTATGTACACTGTACAGTTATCGACAGGGGAATTGATAATAGAACAGATAAATATAAAATCACAAATCTTGGCTCAGTTTCGATATCACTTCGTCTAGGAAAGAAGATGATTTTGTGGGGAAACTCTTATCGTGTGTAATCTCTGCTTGTATTTTGGCTTATCTCCGGTCATCTCCGTGGTTACAAGAGGAAAAGTTGTATGAAAAGTGATGTTGATATTCTGGCATCGAGGAATTCAGGGAAACGATCTATTTTATACATTTCGTTTTTATAGTCGCCCCAATATTTATACCACACGTGTTCGCTGGCGTATCTACCGTCATCTGCGTGTTGGGTCTCTGAAAACTCACCACGCTGCCTCCTCCTCCTCCTCCTCCTCCTCCTCCTCCTCCTCCGTTGTTTATCACAACGAAGATTGTTTATCACCTCAACCGCCGGAGGTTAGAAAGACCGAAAAGATGTTAAGTGGCGTGCTCATCGTAGAAAGTGACATTTTACGCACAATTGAAAAGATTAAAGTAAGCAAAGCTCCTGGTCCAGACAAAATTACCCCTAGGGTCTTAAAAGAAATCAAACATCAAATTTGTAAACCTCTCTCCATCATATTCAATAAATCTTTAACAGCTGGAAAAGTTCCGTCGGATTGGAAACTAGCAAATGTCACACCAATTTTCAAAAAGGGGACGAGTCTCATCCAGGAAACTATCGACCAATTAGCCTGACATCGATTGTTTGTAAGTTAATGGAGACTATCATTCGCGACAATATGGTGAAATTCTTCGAAGAAAATAATATAATAAATAATTTGCAACATGGCTTCCGTAGTAAACGTTCGTGTTTAACTAACTTACTTGATTTTTTCATTATATTTTTGAGGTGTTCGATGAAAGCAGATCAGTAGATATCATATATCTGGATTTTCAAAAGGCATTTGATAAGGTCCCCAACCAACGATTGCTCAGCAAACTATTGGCGCACGGTATCTCAGGTAACATTCACAATTGGCTTGTGGACTGGCTCTCTGAACGGAAACAGAGAATAGTTCTAAACGGTGTTACATCTAACTGGCTCGATGTCAAAAGCGGCGTACCTCAAGGATCAGTGCTTGGCCCCATGCTCTTCTTAATTTATGTTAATGATATCAATAATGGGCTCACTTGCAAAGTATCAAAATTTGCTGATGACACAAAAATTGCTGGTAAAGTAACTGCGACACTCGACGAAGAAGCTTTACAATCAGATCTAGATCGACTTGCACGTTGGGCCAATCAATGGCAATGAAATTTAACGTTGACAAATGTAAAGTGTTGCACATCGGAAAAAATAACAATCGCGTTCGGTACGTAATGAATGGCCAACAACTTTCTGCAGTAAGTAAAGAAAAGGATCTTGGAATCACTACATCAAGCGATTCATTGTTCAGAGGTAGTTAAAACTGCAAACAAATTGGTTGGCTTCATCGGACGAGTCTTTAACAATAAATCGGAAAAAGTAATATTAAAACTGTATAATTCGTTGGTTCGACCCCGTCTAGAGTACTGTGTACAGTTTTGGTCTCCCTATTACAGAAAAGACATAGAAAAGTTGGAACGGGTTCAACGAAGAGTAACAAAGATGATTCATAGGTTGAGAAATTTATCATATGAACAAAGGCTTAAAGAAGTAAATTTATTCAGCCTATCAAAGCGAAGAATGCGAGGCGATCTAATAGAAGTGTTTAAAATGTTTAAAGGATTCAGTGATATTAATGCGGAAGATTACTTTACAGTTGATCGATCAATAGAACAAGAAGAAATCACAATTTGAAGATAAGTGGTAAAAGATTCTCGTCGCACGAAGCTGAACACTTCTTCTTCAATCGAGTTGTTAATGTTTGGAACTCTCTACCCTGTGATGTCGTTGATAGTACAACAGTTACGGCCTTCAAGAATAGATTAGACAAGTATTTTGAATTCAACCAGCAACTAAGATATTACTCATTGTCGTAATAACGTAAAGTTCTTTCGAATACTGGTGTCCTTGTCCGCTTTTATCGCCCGGTTAGTGGTAGCAGTAATGGTAGTTCTTTCCTCTTTCCTACATAATTTCCATGCAGTTTTTCCATGCTACATGGTTCTTTTTCCTCTCCTGCCAGCTTTGGCTGGAGGGATGGGGGGGTGGGGAGGAGCCTTCGCCTTTGCTGTCCTTCATCTTCCACCTTTGATTAGATAGTTAGTGTAGCTTGTCACAAACAGCCTTGTAAGGACCAGCAGGTCTGCTGTTGTTTGTTCTTTCTTTGTGTACTTTGTGTCCTCCTCCTCCTCCTCCTCCTCCTCCTCCTCCTCCTTCTCCTCCTCCTCCTCCTCCTCCTCCTCCTTCTCCTCCTCCTCCTCCTCCTCCTTCTTCCGCTCCCCTTTGGCGTGAAGCTTCGTCCCCCACGTGGCCAAGTGTACGCCGCACCTGTGGAGGGAGAGGCACCACCTGCGCTGACCTCCACCGCCCCACAAAGGTCACACATGTGGCGCACAGATACGGCGGGGTGATG